>NC_080482.1:15660000-15707500 GCF_030265055.1 Doryrhamphus excisus | reverse complement strand
TTATTTATGATCAATGACCCCCCCCCCCCCCCATCCACCCCCCACCCACACACCTGATCAATACCTGGAGGTCCCTCATTAGTCCCGTGGCGTCTGCACGGAAGGAGAAAACACCTCCTACTTATAGCTCATCAATCATTAATCACGGCATTTGAAAATGTCATCCTATAACCGTACATCCTTCACTCGTTGCCACGGGTTACCGTCCAAGATGCAAGAGTTTGATCACGCCAATATATTAGGGACACGACAATGTGCAAACAGTGATTTCCTGCTACTGGCTTTATTTTGATTGGTGAACGCGGCTCTGCATTGGAATGCTCTTAAAGAGAACAGCAGCAAGAGAGCGTTGGCATGGCAACACAGTCACTCTCCAAGCAGAGCACATCAGCTTTGAAAGTGTGTGCAAATGAAGGATTTGGACGTATGTATGTATGTATGCGGCACGTGAGCGTGTGTGTTGCTCAGCACGGCAACCGCCACCGACGGAAAGCTAAAAGAATTCCACGCTGCAAATTGGAGAAGGTGGGCTCGCTTGGCGTGTTCCAGGAATCGCTGCTGCTGCTAACCGCCGCCGCTAACCGCCGCCTCCGGCAGGAGAAGCACACGGCGAGGTTGCTTTGTCTCCGCCTCCGTGTTTAATTCCTTGAATTAAGTCAAGGAGGGGATTTATGGCTGCGGCTCCCACAGCGTGTTTGCAACGAGGCTTCCGCCTTCTAATTGCACTAAACTTTCTCACCTGGCCTGAATTGTAATGAGCATCTTAACGAAGCTGGCTAACGAAGAAAAGCCATTAGACCAAAAGGGATTATTCATTCATTCATTCATTTTCTACCGCTTTTCCTCACGAGGGTCGCGGGGGGTGCTGGAGCCTATCCCAGCTGTCTTCGGGCGTAAGGCGGGGTACACCCTGGACTGGTCGCCAGCCAATCACAGGGCACATATAGACAAACAACCATTCACACTCACATTCATACCTATGGACAATTTGGAGTGGCTAATTAACCTAGCATGTTTTTGGAATGTGGGAGGAAACCGGAGTACCCGGAGAAAACCCACGCATGCACGGGGAGAACATGCAAACTCCACACAGAGATGGCCGAGGGTGGGGAAAGACAAAATAAGAAGCCAAAATTTACCACTTCCACACAAATGAGGAGGAGAACTCATTCATTGATTTTCTACCGCTTTTCCTCACAAGGGTCATGGGGGTGCTGGAGCCTATCCCAGCTGTCTTGGGGCAAGAGGCGGGGTACACCCTGGACTGGTGGTCAGCCAATCACAGGGCACATATAGACAAACAACCATTCACACTCACATTCATACCTATGGACAATTTGGAGTCGCTAATTAACCTAGCATGTTTTTGGAATGTGGGAGGAAACCGGAGTACCCGGAGAAAACCCACGCATGCACGGGGAGAACATGCAAACTCCACACAGAGATGCCCGAGGGTGGGATTGAACCCTGGTCTGCGCGCTAACCCCTACACCACCGTGCCGCCCCAAAAGGGATTAATTAGCTGTAATATTTCCATCCGCGGGCGGCACGGTGGGATAGGCTCCAGCACCCCCCATGACCCTTGTGAGGAAAAGCGGTAGAAAATAAATGAATGATTTCTCCTCCTAGTTTGTGTGGAAGTGGTAACTTTTTGGCTTCTTATTTTGTCTTTCCCCACCCTTGGCCATCTCTGTGTGGAGTTTGCATGTTCTCCCCGTGCATGCGTGGCAACGCAATATCAATGTCAGCGTGTGCGACAAAACATGTTCCGACGTCGTGCTCGGAAATAAAGCGAGGAGCTCGGTGATAGGATGAGGGCCTCGGGGAGCGCCAATGTGTTCCAATTCCCGCTTAAAAGCCCCAATTGAAGTCTTAATTACTTGTGTCGTACCATCGGGAGAGGCCTGGCGGGCCTTTTTGCGGACACGCGTGCGGAATAACGGCGAGATGGAAAAGTGTGTCACGGCTGCCAATTAAAATAAAGAGCACGGGCGCAGGAAGCGCCTCCTTTCACCGTTTCCACGCATCCACGCCGTGTCACGCCGTCGCTGTTAATAATTGATCAAAGTTCACAGTCTCGGCTTTGATATCACCATGGCAACGCCCGCCGTGTCAGCATGTGCCGCGCATGTGTGTCAGTGTGTACATCTATCACAAGACCGGAAATAGCGAGTTACTGCGGTAGCCCGGGAAACACACCACTGATCCACCGCGCCGTATCTTAAACGTTGAGCGGCATGAATATTGTATGCTGTTGAACAAGCCTGACACGGTTTGATGCCGCACACTCTAATGGCCGCAAACGACTCGGCCCGAGTATGACAAGACCACTTGGCACATCCCAAGTCACACTTCATCCCGTCTCTCCGGAATGACGCCAATACGGCCCAACAATAGTGGGAATGGAGGAAAATACTTCCATTTTTTTATGCATAAAATCTGGCATTCACGTAATACTGCTGTGGGTTTTGTAACTTGGTGGTCTCCAAAGTGTGGACCAGCAGCACAATACAGTACAATAACTTCTCTTTTACAAAAAAAAGCAAAGAAGTCATTTCAGCAACAATAAAGTCAAAATAAGAAAAAAACAATGTCATTTTCGTTGCATAGCGTTGAAATATTAAAGACAAAAAACATAGTTTTTAAAAAATCGTAATACGAGAAACAAATACAACAGCAAATAAAGTTGTCATTTTTGCATATTTAGGTCAAAATATTATGGGAATGAAGTCATAATTATGAGAAGAAAATTTACATTTGAAATAGTAGGAAAACTGAAAAAAAAATTTACATGGTCAAATTATGACAAAATTAAATAAACATAAAAAACAACAACCGAAGCAAATACTGAAAAATGTTAATTTTACAAGAACAAAGGGGTAATATTACTAGAAAATATTACTTTAAATATTAAAGACAAAAAAATTATATATATATTTTTTTAAAGCCACAACACTATGAGAAACAAACAAAACAACAAATAAAGTTCCCTGTAATCCCTGGAAATTCCTTGGAAATTTAGATTGCGGAAAAAGTTAAAAAAGTCAAAATAGTATGCGAATTAAGACATAATTACAAGACAAATAAGTACAAATAAGTATAAGTACAAATAATAAAATAATCTAAAAATAATGTCAGTGTCAATATTGGCGGAAATGTAATATTAAAGAAAAAAAAATATTGTATAAGAAACAAACAAAACAAAAATATATTTTTTAAATGTAAGTTAAGGAACACGCTATAATATGGGAATAAACTCATATTTGTCTTGAAATATAGAATTATTAATTAATTATTAATATAAATATAATACAGTAAACCTCGGATATATCGGATTCAATTGTTCCCACTGGTTTTGTCCGATATAAGCGAAATCCGTGATATGCGTATACCGGAAAATGTCCGTTTTACGCATATATGGGATTTATATCCGGTATATGCGTAAATGGGATTTTATCCGTTATAAAAAGGCACTTCCTTGACTATGTTTCCAATGTACCTGGACGCGCAGGCAACGCTGCAAACGCTGCAAATGACGTCGTATAGCGGCCTGTCACGATTCGGCGAATCGGAGCGCCACGATGCGGCCATCCGATATATGCGAGGGAAATTTCATGGAAATGCATTGGAACGGGACTGGAGATTTTGTCCGAAATAGGCGAAATCCGTTATAAAAAATCCGATATATGCAATGAATTTTTATTGGAAATGCATTACAGAAAAATCGCTTCTTTTTTATCTGTCCGTTGTGAGCGAATTTCCGATATATCCGAGTCCGATATATCCGAGGTTTACTGTATATATTTATATATATATATATAATATAATATATATATTTATTATATAGCTGAAAGCATCCCAAAAATGTCAACTTCACTCATTGCTCTGGTTTTCTCATTTTTGCTGTTTTTTTCAACATTTTCCAAATATTTCAGCTTTCTTCTTAAATAAGATCAATAAAGGTCACTTTTTCATAATATCAGGACTTTATTTCCATAATATTTTAACTTTATTCCCATAATATTAGAACTTATTTTCCTCCAACCAAAATTCCAAAATGGCAAATTTAATTGATTTTGTTTGAGTCTCATAATAATACAACTTAACAGCCCCGCCCCCCACATTTTGTCTTTAATATGTCAACTCATGCTGAAGTCAAATCATATTTGCTCATAATATCACAAGTTTATTCTTGGAAATTTGTGACTTTTTTTCCTCATAATATTTAGATTTTATTCTCGGAATCGGAGCGCCACGATGCGGCCATCCGATATATGCGAGGGAAATTTCATGGAAATGCATTGGAACGGGACTGGAGATTTTGTCCGAAATAGGCGAAATCCGTTATAAAAAATCCGATATATGCAATGAATTTTTATTGGAAATGCATTACAGAAAAATCGCTTCTTTTTTATCTGTCCGTTGTGAGCGAATTTCCGATATATCCGAGTTCCGATATATCCGAGGTTTACTGTATCATCACATCTTTGAATGCATCATTTGAATGCTTTATATTATTATTAGTATTTTACTTTATTCAGGCATTTTTATGCTTGAAAATGCTTAATTTAGGCGAAAACATTTACAATCTCTTGAAATATGCATTTTGTTTACTCATAATAGAGCATATTCAGCCACAAATGTACAAATGTATTTTTTAAAAGCCATAACAGAGTGACTATATTTGTGGAAAAAAGGAAGCCACAGACTGAAACATACGCAGCCGATAGGCCTTAAAGCGACAGACACACAAAAAGTAACACTCAATTCCAATACGTAATATGAGAATATGGGAGCTTTAAAATCGTATAAAACTTTAAAAACGCATTACTTCCATGATTCCCCATGGGAGAAAACATCCGAGCTTCTCCTGAATTTTCCCATCTGCATAAAAACCGAAAGCACAACAAGTGGAAGAGGAGAGTAACTGACAGGAAGTGGAATGTCTCGCCGGCTCGGTGGCCACCCTGTCAGACACATGAGCGGCAGAAAGCCGAGGCGCCGCCCCGCCCCGCCCCGCCAGCGTCAGGCATAAACTATCCTGACACGTGTGATGATTCGGGCCCGGGGAGGAGCGGCTGGCCCAAACAAACACAACACCGACTCTCCCGATGGGTGTCACAAACAATCGTGCTGCAAGCCGTGACGCCCACACCAACACGGCTCCTCATTTAGACTCTTTGTCTTTGCGGCGCCATTGTCTTGTCGAGGTGACGGCAGCACAAGAGCCCGGGAAAAACCACGGAGGGAGAACGATCACGGTGCCCTCACGTGAAGATCATGAAAGGTTTTAGCTTGGCATTATGCGTTTACTACTGGCGCACGTTTAGATCTCACAATGCCGCTTCCATCTGCACAATCCAACAAAGATAATATCATTTATGATTGACACCAGCATCCATAGGGTTGCCGACCATCCCTCAAAAAACACAATTGTGGTGTATTTAACAAAAGTACACTGATTGAGTTTGAAAATCCTAAATAGCTAGTCACATGCTAAAGCAGGGGTGCCCAAAGTGCAGCCCGCTGCTGTTTTTTTTTTTTTTTTTTTTTTTGTGCCAAAAAACGTCGGCAACCCTAGATAAAGCACAATGATTAATTATTTCATTTTATTTTTTTTTCATTTTTTTAATTCATTTTCAAAAGGCAAAAAACAACAGGGTGTCCCCTTATTCATGTTACAGGGCGTCGGCAACCCTAGATAAAGCACAATGATGAATTATTTCATATACTTAACGTAATCAGCGTCATTTTTACACACTGAGTTTGAAAATCTTAAATAGCTAGTCACATGCTAAACCAGGGGTGCCCAAAGTGCGGCCCGCTGCTGTTTTTTTTTTTTTGTGCCCACAGTGGCACAAATTAAAAAGGCAAAAACACGGCACGGTGTCCCCTTATTCATGTTACAGGGCGTCGGCAACCCTAGATAAAGCACTATGATTAATTATTTCATTTTTTTTTCATTTTTTTATTCATTTTTTTTATCTGTGCCCACAGTGGCACAAATAAAAAAGGCAAAAAACAACAGGGTGTCCCCTTATTCATGTTACAGGGCGTCGGCAACCCTAGATAAAGCACAATGATGAATTATTTCATATACTTAACTTAATCAGCGTCATTTTTACACACTGATTGAGTTTGAAAATCCAAAATAGCTTGTCACATGCTAAACCAGGGGTGCCCAAAGTGCGGTCCGCTGCTGTTTTTTATTATTTATTTTTTTATTTGTTTTGGCACAAATTAAAAAAGGCAAAAAACGGCACAGTGTCCCCTTATTCATGTTACAGGGCGTCGGCAACCCTAGATAAAGCACAATGATTAATTATTTCATCTTTTTTTTTCTTTTTTTTTCTTTTTTTTTCATTTTTGTCCACAGTGGCACAAATAAAAAAGGCATTTTTACACACTGATTGAGTTTGAAAATCCTAAATAGCTTGTCACATGCTAAACCAGGGGTGCCCAAAGTGCGGCCCGCTGCTGTTTTTTTTTTTTTTGTGCCCACAGTGGCACAAATAAAAAAGGCAAAAACATGGCACGGTGTCCCCTTATTCATGTTACAGGGCGTCGGCAACCCTAGATAAAGCACTATGATTAATTATTTCATTTTTTTTCATTTTTTTATTCATTTTTTTTTTATTTGTGCCCACAGTGGCACAAATAAAAAAGGCAAAAAACAACAGGGTGTCCCCTTATTCATGTTACAGGGCGTCGGCAACCCTAGATAAAGCACAATGATGAATTATTTCATATACTTAACTTAATCAGCGTCATTTTTACACACTGATTGAGTTTGAAAATCCAAAATAGCTTGTCACATGCTAAACCAGGGGTGCCCAAAGTGCGGTCCGCTGCTGTTTTTTATTATTTATTTTTTTATTTGTTTTGGCACAAATTAAAAAAGGCAAAAAACGGCACAGTGTCCCCTTATTCATGTTACAGGGCGTCGGCAACCCTAGATAAAGCACAATGATTAATTATTTCATCTTTTTTTTTCTTTTTTTTTCTTTTTTTTTCATTTTTGTCCACAGTGGCACAAATAAAAAAGGCATTTTTACACACTGATTGAGTTTGAAAATCCTAAATAGCTTGTCACATGCTAAACCAGGGGTGCCCAAAGTGCGGCCCGCTGCTGTTTTTTTTTTTTTTGTGCCCACAGTGGCACAAATAAAAAAGGCAAAAACATGGCACGGTGTCCCCTTATTCATGTTACAGGGCGTCGGCAACCCTAGATAAAGCACTATGATTAATTATTTCATTTTTTTTCATTTTTTTATTCATTTTTTTTTTATTTGTGCCCACAGTGGCACAAATAAAAAAGGCAAAAAACAACAGGGTGTCCCCTTATTCATGTTACAGGGCATCGGCAACCCTAGATAAAGCACAATGATGAATTATTTCATATACTTAACTTAATCAGCGTCATTTTTACACACTGAGTTTGAAAATCCAAAATAGCTAGTCACATGCTAAACCAGGGGTGCCCAAAGTGCGGCCCGCTGCTGCTTTTTTTTTATTATTTATTTTTTTATTTGTTTTGGCACAAATTAAAAAAGGCAAAAAACGGCACAGTGTCCCCTTATTCATGTTACAGGGCGTCGGCAACCCTAGATAAAGCACAATGATTAATTATTTCATTTTTTTTTTCATTTTTTTTTTTTCATTTTTTTTCATTTTTGTCCACAGTGGCACAAATAAAAAAGGCATTTTTACACACTGATTGAGTTTGAAAATCCAAAATAGCTTGTCACATGCTAAACCAGGGGTGCCCAAAGTGCGGCCCACTGCTGTTTTTTTTTTTTTTTTAATTTATTTGTGCCCACAGTGGCACAAATAAAAAAGGCAAAAAAACGGCACGGTGTCCCCTTATTCATGTTACAGGGCGTCGGATAAAGCAGAATGATGAATTATCTGGTATACTTAACTTAATCAGTCATTTTTTGCACTGCTGGCCAACATTTAACAGAATGAGCATCGACGGGCCAGGCAGCGTCACGCTATTGATTGGCAAACCAGAGGAGGCAAGCTTGTGCATTGCAGGTTTTTTTTCACCTCCATTCAATCACCAGGCTGACTTCACAGATCACTTCCTCCCCTCGGGGGGTTTAGAGATGGAGGGGGGGTGAGTGGGTCGTGCAATCAGGCTGTGCAGCGTTCAGGATGTAAACAAAGCAGGTGAGTGTGTATGAGGAAGGAGGTGAAGACGAGCGGAGACGAGCATGTACGGTTTTATTTCCAAACACCTCCTGGTGTCTTCTCTTGCACTTCAATCGAGTATCTACGTGTCGATGTATCTGCTCATTCCAGGGACTTTAAAAATGATATTTGATCCCAGTGGGGCGCTGCAAGTCCTGCTTTTTTATATTTGTACACGTTTTGATAAAAATGGCTATTTTTGACACACGGCTCCATCCACTCCTCTCCAAACCCTCATGCTGTTGTTCATTGTTCAATCATTCATAATCCAATCCAGCTTTAACCTTTAAATACGCCCCACACACGTATTGAAGTACAGTAAACCTGGGATATATCGGACTCGGATATATTAATAAATATAATAAATAAATATTATAATTGGCTCACAACGGACAGATAAAAAAGAAGCGATTTTTCTGTAATGCATTTCCAATAAAAATTCATTGCATATATCGGATTTTTTTTATAACGGATTTCGCCTATTTCGGACAAAATCTCCAGTCCCGTTCCAATGCATTTCCATGAAATTTCCCTCGCATATATCGGATGGCCGCATCGTGGCGCTCCGATTCGCCGAATCGTGACAGGCCGCTATACGACGTCATTTGCAGCGTTTGCAGCGTTGCCTGCGCGTCCAGGTACATTGGAAACATAGTCAAGGAAGTGCCTTTTTATAACGGATAAAATCCCATTTACGCATATACCGGATATAAATCCCATATATGCGTAAAACGGACATTTTCCGGTATACGCATATAACGGATTTCGCTTATATCGGACAAAACCAGTGGGAACAATTGAATCCGATATATCCGAGGTTTACTGTACTATATATTTATATTAATAATTAATTAATAATTCTATATTTCAAGACAAATATGAGTTTATTCCCATATTATAGCGTGTTCCTTAACTTACATTTAAAAAAATATATTTGTTTTGTTTGTTTCTTATACAATAATTTTTTTCTTTAATATTACATTTCCGCCAATATTGACACTGACATTATTTTTAGATTATTTTATTATTTGTACTTATACTTATTTGTACTTATTTGTCTTGTAATTATGTCTTAATTCCCATACTATTTTGACTTTTTCGCTTATATCGGACAAAACCAGTGGGAACAATTGAATCCGATATATATATAAGCAGGTTTATTTTTTAACGTTCCTCGCCGTAAATACCCACGGAACATACTTCTGTGACCGTCCTTCAAAATAAGAGCACCGTTTTCCCCATGTCTGCGTCAACAAAACGAGAGTATCATATAAAATATCTTCCATGTGCAGTCGGAATTGCATGGGTGACTACATCTTCCTTCATGACGAGCGCAGCCATTACGATTTAGCTTGAAGATTTAGTCGCAATGTGGGCATCGAATTAGAAAAGTTTGTCACTTTCTTACCAATAAATACGTATACGAGGGAAATTTAATGGAAATGCATTGGAACGGGACTGGAGATTTTGTCCGAAATAGGCGAAATCCGTTATAAAAAATCCGATATATGCAATGAATTTTTATTGGAAATGCATTACAGAAAAATCGCTTCTTTATCTGTCCGTTGTGAGCCAATTTCCGATATATCCGAGTCCGATATATCCGAGGTTTACTGTATACCGTTTTGTATCATATCCCGATATATATGGTGATATATGCTAAGGTCGATATCACCCAACCCTAGCAGTATCCTACACTGGTCACTAGGTGGCAGTGACGTTACTGTAATACAGTGGTGACTCACTTAAGTTCTGTCATGCCCCCTCCAGGGGACAGAAATATTTTCACACCCCCCCATATGAATTATTATTGAGAAGCCAAAAAGTTACCACTTCCACACAAACTAGGAGGAGAACTCATTCATTTATTTTCTTCCGCTTTTCCTCACAAGGGTCATGGGGGGTGCTGGAGCCTATCCCAGGTGTCTTCGGGCGAGAGGCGGGGTACACCCTGGACTGGTGGCCAGCCAATCACAGGGCACATATAGACAAACAACCATTCACACTCACATTCATACCTATGGACAATTTGGAGTGGCTAATTAACCTAGCATGTTTTTGGAATGTGGGAGGAAACCGGAGTACCCGGAGAAAACCCACGCATGCACGGGGAGAACATGCAAACTCCACACAGAGATGGCCGAGGGTGGGGAAAGACAAAATAAGAAGCCAAAATTTACCACTTCCACACAAATGAGGAGGAGAACTCATTCATTGATTTTCTACCGCTTTTCCTCACAAGGGTCATGGGGGTGCTGGAGCCTATCCCAGCTGTTTTCGGGTGAGAGGCGGGGTACACCCTGGACTGGTGGCCAGCCAATCACAGGGCACATATAGACACACGTCTGTAGCTGACCGATAAGCAGTCAAAGCTATATGCTGCGTTTTAAGATGTGTAGCGAAGCCTGACATCTTTATTTCTTGGTTCCAAAGTGATTGTTTACGTGATGATATCTGTCCAGTGCGACCCGGGAGAAGCCACCAAGTTGCTGTACGACCTTCTTTACACGGAGCCAATCAAGATCGTGCTGATGCCGGGATGCAGCGGCGTCTCCACGCTGGTGGCGGAAGCGGCTCGCATGTGGAACCTCATCGTGGTGAGTTCGCTGTTTGTTGAAAAATGTCCGGGTAACGCTCGGCGGAATGTAAAAACATAAAAAAAAAAAAATAAAAATATCAGACTTATTAACATGAAATTCAAATGTAAATTGGAGCTGCTTTTATACAAAGACGCCCAAATCAATGTGACATCTGGTTATTGATTTTAATGAATCAGTGCTGACGCTCGGCGAGACAATTTAGCAAAAGACGTTGACAAGGACATAATAGCGCAGGACAAAGCACATTGTCCGACCTTGTGTGTGTGTGTGTGTCGCCTGACAACACGTCTATTTGTCGGCGTAAACAAGAAAGCCTGCATCTCACTCCTTTCTCGATTAGCTTTGTCTGCCAATTAATGCCGTTAGTCACAAAGGACAATCGCTTCGAGAGCGCGTCTTCCTCGTCCTTCCTCCTGCTTGCATCAAACTGCACAAAAGACATCTGTCCGTCTTTCCGACACGACGAAACCACCTCCTCGCCACCGGCAAGCGGCCTCATCACAGACGCAAACGTGCATTTCCTGCATCAAAAAGGGGATATAATCGCCTCCTCTATTCATTTGATTCCCTCTATCCTTCTCTAAAAGCATTGCGGCCCATTGAGGGAACGCCGGAGCGCTGCGGGAAACCCGAGGAATTGTAATTAAGACATATTCTTTGATGTCGTTGGGGGATATGTACTTCCGTGTGGGATCACGCTCGCCTGTTGCAGCTTAAGTCTAATTGTGTTTTCATTCAACTTCTTCCGACTGTTGGGAAATATGAGCCGGGAACGTCATATTCCAAATATACAACATAAGGTGGCCGGAAATATTTCAAAATTTCTTCTCAATCAGAAATCACTCCACACTCTTTATTGCTCTCTGGTTCTACCATATCTTACTTATTGTGTGGAAATATGGGCTAATAACTATAAAAGCAATCTTCACTGGCTAAATGTACTGCAAAAAAGGTCAGTAAGGATAATTCATAATGGCGCCTACAGAGAACATACTAACTCCAATACTTCTCTACAAGAGAGGAGAAATATGATCTCAGGGAAGAAGTACATTTGAAACACTTCTATGCTAGGACTACGTTATGCTAGCCATAGCATTTCAGTATGTGGAATCAAACTATGGAATGGATTGAGTAAGGAAATCAAACAATGCACAACGAATTAAAATTAAAATTAAAATTAAAATTAAAATTAAAATTAAAATTAAAATTAAAATTAAAATTAAAATTAAAATTAAAATTAAAATTAAAATTAAAATTAAAATTAAAATTAAAATTAAAATTAAAATTAAAATTAAAATTAAAATATTTCAAAATTTGTTGTCAATCAGAAATCACTCCACACTCTTTATTGCTCTCTGGTTCTACCATATCTTACTTATTGTGTGGAAATATGGGCTAATAACTATAAAAGCAATCTTCACTGGCTAAATGTACTGCAAAAAAAGGCCAGTAAGGATAATTCATAATGCCGCCTACAGAGAACATACTAACTCCTTATTTGTAAAATGACAAATACTTCAACTCGCTGATATAGTTCATCTTCAAACAGCTAAAATAATGCATAATTAGCTAAAAATAACCAATTAGCTAAAAATGTCATCCAATACTTCTCTACAAGAGAGGAGAAATATGATCTCAGGGAAGAAGTACATTTGAAACACTTCTATGCTAGGACTACGTTATGCTAGCCATAGCATTTCAGTATGTGGAATCAAACTATGGATAATTCTTATACCGCGCTTATAACGCGCTAATACCGCGCTAATACCGCGCTAATACCGCGCTAATACCGCGCTAATACCGCGCTTATACCGTTCTTATACTGCGCTTATACCGCGCTTATACCGCGCTAATACCGCGCTTATACCGCGCTTATACCGCGCTTACACCGCGCTTACTCCGCGCTTATACCGCGCTTAGACCGCGCTTAGACCGCGCTAATACCGCGCTTATACCGCGCTTATACCGCGCTAATACCGCGCTTATACCGCGCTAATACCGCGCTAATACGAGCTTATACCTTTCTTACACCGCGCTTAGACCGCGCTTAGACCGCGCTAATACCGCGCTTATACCGCGCTTATACCGCGCTAATACCGCGCTTATAACGCGCTTATACCGCGCTTATACCGCGCTAATATCGCGCTTACTCCGCGCTTACACCGTGCTTAGATCGCGCTTAGACAGCGCTTAGACCGCGCTTATACCGCGCTTATACCGCGCTAATACCGCGCTTATACCGCGCTTATACCGCGCTTATACCGTTCTTATACCGTGCTTATACCGTTCTTATACCGTTCTTATACCGTGATACCGTTCTTATACCGTTCTTATACCGTTCTTATACCGTTCTTATACCGTTCTTATACCGTTCTTATACCGTGATACCGTTCTTATACCGTTCTTATACCGTTCTTATACCGTTCTTATACCGTTCTTATACCGTTCTTATACCGTGATACCGTTCTTATACCGTTCTTATACCGTTCTTATACCGTTCTTATACCGTTCTTATACCGTGATACCGTTCTTATACCGTTCTTATACCGTTCTTATACCGTTCTTATACCGTTCTTATACCGTGATACCGTTCTTATACCGTTCTTATACCGTTCTTATACCGTTCTTATACCGTGATACTGTGCTTATACCGTGCAAATGCCAACACTGATTGGAGCAACTCTAATTAGAATTCTAATATTATTATTATTATTATTATTATTATTATTATTATTATTATTATTATTATTATTATTATTATTATTATTATTATTATTATTATTATTATTATGCTGTGTTGTGTTGTGAGATCATTGAAACCTTCAATGAAAGCCTGTCCAGCATTGAATGTCAAAAGTGGATAAAGTACACAATAGTTCCTCTAGGACACACACACAGCGTATACACAAAACCTCATAGACAGGAAGTAGTACACAAACAACCGGTGTTACGGTACTTGATGTAGGCGTGGCTACATGCGTCTGTTTGTCGCACGACTGACAGGTCATTGGACCGAATTAGCGTCCGAAATGGAATCATCTCGTTGTTTCCTGTTCGAGTTCTCTGCCATCAAAGGAACCGTGCGGCATCTTTTTTTAAAAATTTTGACACTCCCTCTTTTGTCCTCCGCAGCTCTCCTACGGTTCCAGCTCGCCAGCCTTGTCCAACCGCCAGCGCTTCCCCACCTTCTTCCGCACGCACCCCTCCGCCACGCTGCACAACCCCACCAGGGTGCAGCTCTTCCAGAAGTGGAAGTGGACTCGCATCGCCACCATCCAGCAGACCACCGAAGTCTTCACCTCGGTCCGTGTCTATTGAAACGAAACGTATACTGTATATATACGTCATGGCTCCATTGCTTGTACTTTTGCATACATCATGTACTGTATTGACGTCACGCTGCTATGATTATCTGCTGCAAAACACGTCCTCCACATTCATATTCATATTATTATTCATATCACCTGACTCAAATAGCTGTGGTGGTCTGGGCATGTGAGTCTGTCCTTCAGCAAAGATCACCCCACCCATGCATATGTTTTTTTCCCATGTTAACTAACATTTGATTATTTCTCTACAGGCCGTCTTATCATCATGTATTTATTTGTGTACTTATATTTTAAGTTTTATGCGATTATACCTCAATATTTTCTTATTATTCTCAAAAAAACTTCTTGTTTCTTGTCCATTTTGGAGCCAGCGTTTCCCTTGAAATGACTCAAAAGTGACAAAAAACGGCAACGTGTTGTTTCAACAGTCAAGCATAGTGTTGGTACTGTGCATGAGTGCTGCCGGCAGCAGGGAGATGCGGTTCGCTGATGTCTCACAATGTCATATATGTTATAATTCATGAACCCGGGGCTCTGGCACTGGTGCCGGGAGCACTCGTGCACGCTCCCACCATCACGCTTGAAGGTAGCCCGTCTATTTTGGAATCAGCGTTTCCCTTGAAATGACTCAAAAGTGACAAAAAAAGGCAACGTGATTTTTCAACAGTCAAGCATAGTGTTGGTACTGTGCATGAGTGCTGCCGGCAGCGGGGAGCTGCGGTTCGGTGATGTCTCACAATGTCACATATGTTATAATTCATGAACCGGGGCTCCGGCACTGGTGCCGGGAGCACTCGTGCACGCTCCCACCATCACGCTTGAAGGTAGCCGAGACACATTTATGCGATTATAGCTCAATATTTTTTTATTATTCTCAAAAAAACTTCTTGTCTATTTTGGAGTCAGCGTTTCCCTTGAAATGACTCAAAAGTGACAAAAAAAGGCAACTTATTTTGTCAACAGTCAAGCATAGTGTTGGTACTGTGCATGAGTGCTGCCGGCAGCGGGGAGCTGCGGTTCGCCGATGTCTCACAATGTAGTATATGTTATAATTCATGAACCGGGGCTCTGACACTGGTCCTGGGAGCACTCGTGCACGCTCCCACCGTCACTCTTGAAGGTAGCCCGTCTATTTTGGAGTCAGCGTTTCCCTTGAAATGACTCAAGAGTGACAAAAAAAGGCAACGTGTTTTTTTCAACAGTCAAGCATAGTGTTGGTACTGTGCATGAGTGCTGCCGGCAGCGGGGAGCTGCGGTTCGCCGATGTCTCACAATGTAATATATGTTATAATTCATGAACCGGGGCTCTGGCACTGGTGCCGGGAGCACTCGTGCACGCTCCCACCATCACGCTTGAAGGTAGCCCGTCTATTTTGGAGTCAGCGTTTCCCTTGAAATGACTCAAAAGTGACAAAAAAAGGCAACGTGTTTTGTCACCAGTCAAGCATAGTGTTGGTACTGTGCATGAGTGCTGCCGGCAGCGGGGAGCTGCGGTTCGCTGATGTCTCACAATGTCATATGTGTTATAATTCATGAACCGGGGCTCTGGCACTGGTGCCGGGAGCACTCGTGCACGCTCCCACCATCACGCTTGAAGGTAGCCCGTCTATTTTGGAGTCAGCGTTTCCCTTGAAATGACTCAAGAGTGACAAAAAAAGGCAACGTGTTTTTTCAACAGTCAAGCATAGTGTTGGTACTGTGCATGAGTGCTGCCGGCAGCGGGGAGCTGCGGTCCGCCGATGTCTCACAATGTCATATGTGTTATAATTCATGAACCGGGGCTCTGGCACTGGTGCCGGGAGCACTCGTGCACGCTCCCACCATCACGCTTGAAGGTAGCCCGTCTATTTTGGAGTCAGCGTTTCCCTTGAAATGACTCAAGAGTGACAAAAAAAGGCAACGTGTTTTGTCAACAGTCAAGCATAGTGTTGGTACTGTGCATGAGTGCTGCCGGCAGCGGGGAGCTGCGGTTCGCTGATGTCTCACAATGTCACGTGTGTTATAATTCATGAACCGGGGCTCTGGGACTGGTACCGGGAGCACTCGTGCACGCTCCCACCATCACGCTTGAAGGTAGCCCGTCTATTTTGGAGTCAGCGTTTCCCTTGAAATGACTCAAGAGTGACAAAAAAAGGCAACGTGTTTTGTCAACAGTCAAGCATAGTGTTGGTACTGTGCATGAGTGCTGCCGGCAGCGGGGAGCTGCGGTTCGCCGATGTCTCACAATGTCACATGTGTTATAATTCATGAAGCGGGGCTCTGGCACCGGTGCCGGGAGCACTCGTGCACGCTCCCACCATCACGCTTGAAGGTAGCCCGTCTATTTTGGAATCAGCGTTTCCCTTGAAATGACTCAAAAGTGACAAAAAAAGGCAACGTGATTTTTCAACAGTCAAGCATAGTGTTGGTACTGTGCATGAGTGCTGCCGGCAGCGGGGAGCTGCGGTTCGGTGATGTCTCACAATGTCACATATGTTATAATTCATGAACCGGGGCTCCGGCACTGGTGCCGGGAGCACTCGTGCACGCTCCCACCATCACGCTTGAAGGTAGCCGAGACACATTTATGCGATTATAGCTCAATATTTTTTTATTATTCTCAAAAAAACTTCTTGTCTATTTTGGAGTCAGCGTTTCCCTTGAAATGACTCAAAAGTGACAAAAAAAGGCAACGTATTTTGTCAACAGTCAAGCATAGTGTTGGTACTGTGCATGAGTGCTGCCGGCAGCGGGGAGCTGCGGTTCGCCGATGTCTCACAATGTAATATATGTTATAATTCATGAACCGGGGCTCTGGCACTGGTGCCGGGAGCACTCGTGCACGCTCCCACCATCACGCTTGAAGGTAGCCCGTCTATTTTGGAGTCAGCGTTTCCCTTGAAATGACTCAAAAGTGACAAAAAAAGGCAACGTGTTTTTTCAACAGTCAAGCATAGTGTTGGTACTGTGCATGAGTGCTGCCGGCAGCGGGGAGCTGCGGTTCGCTGATGTCTCACAATGTCATATGTGTTATAATTCATGAACCGGGGCTCTGGCACTGGTGCCGGGAGCACTCGTGCACGCTCCCACCATCACGCTTGAAGGTAGCCCGTCTATTTTCGAGTCAGCGTTTCCCTTGAAATGACTCAAGAGTGACAAAAAAAGGCAACGTGTTTTTTCAACAGTCAAGCATAGTGTTGGTACTGTGCATGAGTGCTGCCGGCAGCGGGGAGCTGCGGTCCGCCGATGTCTCACAATGTCATATGTGTTATAATTCATGAACCGGGGCTCTGGCACTGGTGCCGGGAGCACTCGTGCACGCTCCCACCATCACGCTTGAAGGTAGCCCGTCTATTTTGGAGTCAGCGTTTCCCTTGAAATGACTCAAGAGTGACAAAAAAAGGCAACGTGTTTTGTCAACAGTCAAGCATAGTGTTGGTACTGTGCATGAGTGCTGCCGGCAGCGGGGAGCTGCGGTTCGCTGATGTCTCACAATGTCACGTGTGTTATAATTCATGAACCGGGGCTCTGGGACTGGTACCGGGAGCACTCGTGCACGCTCCCACCATCACGCTTGAAGGTAGCCCGTCTATTTTGGAGTCAGCGTTTCCCTTGAAATGACTCAAGAGTGACAAAAAAAGGCAACGTGTTTTGTCAACAGTCAAGCATAGTGTTGGTACTGTGCATGAGTGCTGCCGGCAGCGGGGAGCTGCGGTTCGCCGATGTCTCACAATGTCACATGTGTTATAATTCATGAAGCGGGGCTCTGGCACCGGTGCCGGGAGCACTCGTGCACGCTCCCACCATCACGCTTGAAGGTAGCCCGTCTATTTTGGAATCAGCGTTTCCCTTGAAATGACTCAAAAGTGACAAAAAAAGGCAACGTGATTTTTCAACAGTCAAGCATAGTGTTGGTACTGTGCATGAGTGCTGCCGGCAGCGGGGAGCTGCGGTTCGGTGATGTCTCACAATGTCACATATGTTATAATTCATGAACCGGGGCTCTGGCACTGGTGCCGGGAGCACTCGTGCACGCTCCCACCATCACGCTTGAAGGTAGCCGAGACACATTTATGCGATTATAGCTCAATATTTTTTTATTATTCTCAAAAAAACTTCTTGTCTATTTTGGAGTCAGCGTTTCCCTTGAAATGACTCAAAAGTGACAAAAAAAGGCAACTTATTTTGTCAACAGTCAAGCATAGTGTTGGTACTGTGCATGAGTGCTGCCGGCAGCGGGGAGCTGCGGTTCGCCGATGTCTCACAATGTAATATATGTTATAATTCATGAACCGGGGCTCTGGCACTGGTGCCGGGAGCACTCGTGCACGCTCCCACCATCACGCTTGAAGGTAGCCCGTCTATTTTGGAGTCAGCGTTTCCCTTGAAATGACTCAAAAGTGACAAAAAAAGGCAACGTGTTTTGTCACCAGTCAAGCATAGTGTTGGTACTGTGCATGAGTGCTGCCGGCAGCGGGGAGCTGCGGTTCGCTGATGTCTCACAATGTCATATGTGTTATAATTCATGAACCGGGGCTCTGGCACTGGTGCCGGGAGCACTCGTGCACGCTCCCACCATCACGCTTGAAGGTAGCCCGTCTATTTTGGAGTCAGCGTTTCCCTTGAAATGACTCAAGAGTGACAAAAAAAGGCAACGTGTTTTTTCAACAGTCAAGCATAGTGTTGGTACTGTGCATGAGTGCTGCCGGCAGCGGGGAGCTGCGGTCCGCCGATGTCTCACAATGTCATATGTGTTATAATTCATGAACCGGGGCTCTGGCACTGGTGCCGGGAGCACTCGTGCACGCTCCCACCATCACGCTTGAAGGTAGCCCGTCTATTTTGGAGTCAGCGTTTCCCTTGAAATGACTCAAGAGTGACAAAAAAAGGCAACGTGTTTTGTCAACAGTCAAGCATAGTGTTGGTACTGTGCATGAGTGCTGCCGGCAGCGGGGAGCTGCGGTTCGCTGATGTCTCACAATGTCACGTGTGTTATAATTCATGAACCGGGGCTCTGGGACTGGTACCGGGAGCACTCGTGCACGCTCCCACCATCACGCTTGAAGGTAGCCCGTCTATTTTGGAGTCAGCGTTTCCCTTGAAATGACTCAAGAGTGACAAAAAAAGGCAACGTGTTTTGTCAACAGTCAAGCATAGTGTTGGTACTGTGCATGAGTGCTGCCGGCAGCGGGGAGCTGCGGTTCGCCGATGTCTCACAATGTCACATGTGTTATAATTCATGAAGCGGGGCTCTGGCACCGGTGCCGGGAGCACTCGTGCACGCTCCCACCATCACGCTTGAAGGTAGCCCGTCTATTTTGGAATCAGCGTTTCCCTTGAAATGACTCAAAAGTGACAAAAAAAGGCAACGTGATTTTTCAACAGTCAAGCATAGTGTTGGTACTGTGCATGAGTGCTGCCGGCAGCGGGGAGCTGCGGTTCGGTGATGTCTCACAATGTCACATATGTTATAATTCATGAACCGGGGCTCCGGCACTGGTGCCGGGAGCACTCGTGCACGCTCCCACCATCACGCTTGAAGGTAGCCGAGACACATTTATGCGATTATAGCTCAATATTTTTTTATTATTCTCAAAAAAACTTCTTGTCTATTTTGGAGTCAGCGTTTCCCTTGAAATGACTCAAAAGTGACAAAAAAAGGCAACGTATTTTGTCAACAGTCAAGCATAGTGTTGGTACTGTGCATGAGTGCTGCCGGCAGCGGGGAGCTGCGGTTCGCCGATGTCTCACAATGTAATATATGTTATAATTCATGAACCGGGGCTCTGGCACTGGTGCCGGGAGCACTCGTGCACGCTCCCACCATCACGCTTGAAGGTAGCCCGTCTATTTTGGAGTCAGCGTTTCCCTTGAAATGACTCAAAAGTGACAAAAAAAGGCAACGTGTTTTTTCAACAGTCAAGCATAGTGTTGGTACTGTGCATGAGTGCTGCCGGCAGCGGGGAGCTGCGGTTCGCTGATGTCTCACAATGTCATATGTGTTATAATTCATGAACCGGGGCTCTGGCACTGGTGCCGGGAGCACTCGTGCACGCTCCCACCATCACGCTTGAAGGTAGCCCGTCTATTTTCGAGTCAGCGTTTCCCTTGAAATGACTCAAGAGTGACAAAAAAAGGCAACGTGTTTTTTCAACAGTCAAGCATAGTGTTGGTACTGTGCATGAGTGCTGCCGGCAGCGGGGAGCTGCGGTCCGCCGATGTCTCACAATGTCATATGTGTTATAATTCATGAACCGGGGCTCTGGCACTGGTGCCGGGAGCACTCGTGCACGCTCCCACCATCACGCTTGAAGGTAGCCCGTCTATTTTGGAGTCAGCGTTTCCCTTGAAATGACTCAAGAGTGACAAAAAAAGGCAACGTGTTTTGTCAACAGTCAAGCATAGTGTTGGTACTGTGCATGAGTGCTGCCGGCAGCGGGGAGCTGCGGTTCGCTGATGTCTCACAATGTCACGTGTGTTATAATTCATGAACCGGGGCTCTGGGACTGGTACCGGGAGCACTCGTGCACGCTCCCACCATCACGCTTGAAGGTAGCCCGTCTATTTTGGAGTCAGCGTTTCCCTTGAAATGACTCAAGAGTGACAAAAAAAGGCAACGTGTTTTGTCAACAGTCAAGCATAGTGTTGGTACTGTGCATGAGTGCTGCCGGCAGCGGGGAGCTGCGGTTCGCCGATGTCTCACAATGTCACATGTGTTATAATTCATGAAGCGGGGCTCTGGCACCGGTGCCGGGAGCACTCGTGCACGCTCCCACCATCACGCTTGAAGGTAGCCCGTCTATTTTGGAATCAGCGTTTCCCTTGAAATGACTCAAAAGTGACAAAAAAAGGCAACGTGATTTTTCAACAGTCAAGCATAGTGTTGGTACTGTGCATGAGTGCTGCCGGCAGCGGGGAGCTGCGGTTCGGTGATGTCTCACAATGTCACATATGTTATAATTCATGAACCGGGGCTCCGGCACTGGTGCCGGGAGCACTCGTGCACGCTCCCACCATCACGCTTGAAGGTAGCCGAGACACATTTATGCGATTATAGCTCAATATTTTTTTATTATTCTCAAAAAAACTTCTTGTCTATTTTGGAGTCAGCGTTTCCCTTGAAATGACTCAAAAGTGACAAAAAAAGGCAACGTATTTTGTCAACAGTCAAGCATAGTGTTGGTACTGTGCATGAGTGCTGCCGGCAGCGGGGAGCTGCGGTTCGCCGATGTCTCACAATGTAATATATGTTATAATTCATGAACCGGGGCTCTGGCACTGGTGCCGGGAGCACTCGTGCACGCTCCCACCGTCACTCTTGAAGGTAGCCCGTCTATTTTGGAGTCAGCGTTTCCCTTGAAATGACTCAAGAGTGACAAAAAAAGGCAACGTGTTTTTTTCAACAGTCAAGCATAGTGTTGGTACTGTGCATGAGTGCTGCCGGCAGCGGGGAGCTGCGGTTCGCCGATGTCTCACAATGTAATATATGTTATAATTCATGAACCGGGGCTCTGGCACTGGTGCCGGGAGCACTCGTGCACGCTCCCACCATCACGCTTGAAGGTAGCCCGTCTATTTTGGAGTCAGCGTTTCCCTTGAAATGACTCAAAAGTGACAAAAAAAGGCAACGTGTTTTTTCAACAGTCAAGCATAGTGTTGGTACTGTGCATGAGTGCTGCCGGCAGCGGGGAGCTGCGGTTTGCTGATGTCTCACAATGTCACATGTGTTATAATTCATGAACCGGGGCTCTGGCACTGGTGCCGGGAGCACTCGTGCACGCTCCCACCATCACGCTTGAAGGTAGCCCGTCTATTTTGGAGTCAGCGTTTCCCTTGAAATGACTCAAGAGTGACAAAAAAAGGCAACGTGTTTTTTCAACAGTCAAGCATAGTGTTGGTACTGTGCATGAGTGCTGCCGGCAGCGGGGAGCTGCGGTTCGCTGATGTCTCACAATGTCACATGTGTTATAATTCATGAACCGGGGCTCTGGGACTGGTACCGGGAGCACTCGTGCACGCTCCCACCATCACGCTTGAAGGTAGCCCGTCTATTTTGGAGTCAGCGTTTCCCTTGAAATGACTCAAGTGACAAAAAAGGCAACGTGTTTTGTCGACAGTCAAGCATAGTGTTGGTACTGTGCATGAGTGCTGCCGGCAGCGGGGAGCTGCGGTTCGCCGATGTCTCACAATGTCATATGTGTTATAATTCATGAACCGGGGCTCTGGCACTGGTGCCGGGAGCACTCGTGCACGCTCCCACCATCACGCTTGAAGGTAGCCCGTCAGCGTTTCCCTTGAAATGACTCAAAAGTGACAAAAAAAGGCAATGTGTTTTTTTCAACAGTCAAGCATAGTGTTGGTACTGTGCATGAGTGCTGCCGGCAGCAGGGAGATGCGGTTCGCTGATGTCTCACAATGTCATATATGTTATAATTCATGAACCGGGGCTCTGGCACTGGTGCCGGGAGCACTCGTGCACGCTCCCACCATCACGCTTGAAGGTAGCCCGTCAGCGTTTCCCTTGAAATGACTCAAAAGTGACAAAAAAAGGCAACGTGTTTTTTCAACAGTCAAGCATAGTGTTGGTACTGTGCATGAGTGCTGCCGGCAGCAGGGAGATGCGGTTCGCCGATGTCTCACAATGTCATATATGTTATAATTCATGAACCGGGGCTCTGGCACTGGTGCCGGGAGCACTCGTGCATGCTTCCACCATCACGCTTGAAGGTAGCCCGTCTATTTTGGTGTCAGCGTTTCCCTTGAAATGACTCAAGTGACAAAAAAAGGCAACGTGTTTTGTCGACAGTCAAGCATAGTGTTGGTACTGTGCATGAGTGCTGCCGGCAGCGGGGAGCTGCGGTTCGCCGATGTCTCACAATGTCATATGTGTTATAATTCATGAACCGGGGCTCTGGCACTGGTGCCGGGAGCACTCGTGCACGCTCCCACCATCACACTATTGCTGTGTTTCAAATGATACTCAGATGGCCCCCCCCCCCCCCCCCCCCCCCCCCCGTTAAGAGAGGATTCTTTTAATTAGCCGCCATCTTCATCCTGGTGCTTGTTTACCGGCGCCGCTTCCGCATCACTCTTTTAAGCGATGGCTCTCTGTGATTATCCGACTCCTTTTCAGCGTATTTGTCGGAATATTGGCGGTGAAGCGTATCGACCCAGCGATGCGCCCCCCCCCCCGCCAAACGATCGATGTGGAGGCACTTAATGTCGGCGGCCTTAATGGAGGTTAATGATCCGGCTCTTTGCAGCGGTGTTCTTTGTGTAACGATTCCGTCGCCGCCTTTTGTTGTTTTGCGTGTATGTCCTCACGCCACGCCTTTGTGTGCCTCGTGTCCGTCAGTCCCGCCAATCAAAGCCGTCTCCTCTGCTCCGCCCCTCAGACGCTGGATGACCTGGAGCAGAGAGTCAAGGAGGCCGGGATTGAGATCAGCGTTCGGCAGAGCTTCCTCACCGACCCGGCTGTGGCTGTCAAAAATCTCAAGGTGCTTTGATTAAAAATTCACCTCAGCTGTGAGCCCCCCCCCCCCCCCCCCCCCCCCAAACCCCAACCCCCCCACCCCAAAACCCACCCTCACCCCCTTCACAGCTGCATATTTCATTAGTACGCAGCTCATTTGGCGGAAATTAATGCACAGAATTAATGAGTGTCTGGAACTTTCAGCTAAGACGAGCTACCGGCAGGATTTCTGTTGATGTACGTGAGCCGTATGTTTCATGTATGTTTCATGTATGTTCCATGTATGTTCCATGTATGTTTCATGTGGGGGTCCTGTGTGATGCAGCGGCAGGACGCCAGGATCATCGTGGGGCTGTTTTACGAGACAGAAGCCAGGAAGGTGTTCTGCGAGGTTCGTGTCATTTTTTTTCTGCACAATTAGTCCCACTCGACCAGGGGTGGGCAAACTACGGCCCGAGGGCCACATGCGGCCCGCCAAGTGTTTGAATACGGCCCGCCCAATCTTTCCAAAGTATTTCATTTAAACTCAACATACAACCTGGCATCATGGCCTGAGCCAACCTTTTGATGGTTGTATCAATTTCGTTTTTTGACATGGTCTGTTGTTTACAAAGTGCTCCTGAAAAAAGGGACACAAGCACGTAATAATAATAATAATAATTATTATTTTTATTAGATTATTATAATTATTATATTAATGCTAATTATTATATTAATTATATATAATATAATTGTTATATTTGCATATTTTACATAATAATAATATAATAATTATTATTTTAATTTTATTGTAATTATTATAATATTTTATTATTTTTAAAATATTTAAATATAAATATAAAATAATAAATAATAATAGCAGATTGCATGACAATTTTACAGATACAATAATACCAGGTGGACTGTTACGTGTAAAATATATAGTCTGCCCCCCCCCCCCGTAAATTTTGTCATATCAATGCGGCCCGCGAGTCAAAAAGTTTGCCCACCCCTGCACTAGACTCAAACAAACGAGAATGAGCTGTTTGAATGGCGGACCAAGGCAAATGATGCCCCCCCCCCCCCAACGTCTCCGCCCCCCACGTCTCCACCTCCCCCGCTGCAGGTGTTCAAGGAGAAGCTCTACGGGAAGAAGTACGTGTGGTTTCTGATTGGTTGGTACGCAGACAACTGGTTCAAGATCAAGGACCCGGCCATCAACTGTACGGTGGAGAACATGACCGAGGCCGTGGAGGGTCACGTGACCACAGAGATCGTCATGCTCAACCCCGAGACCGTCCGAGGTGTTTCCAACATGGTGGGCGCTAACTCAACACTCCATATTTATTCCTCTTTGTTTTTATATGTTTGCTGAAGTTGCCGTACATCGTTTGCACGAATACGAGATGTCTGATAATTAGTTGATGGTGTTTTTTTTTTTAACGACGGTGAAGTCCGTTAACACCTGTAGCTAATAATAGCAGCCATGTTGTTAGTTGATTAACGTTGCAGCGAGGCCTTCCTCGAGCCACCGCCGCGTTCGCAGTATCGTATCTCGGCTTTAATTGGATGCTTTGTTATAAAATTCATTACTGATGTCCACATCTCTGCCACGCTGGAAATCTTAACGAGCTTGCGGCGACAGTTTGGACGACGTGTCAGGTGAATGTGACATTTACGAGCGTCGTAAATGACATCCTCCTTTATTCGGTGCGCTGAGGAGGATGGAAATAAGTTATCAAATATTGCATGATATTGCGTTGTACCGCCAGACGTGTGTTTTGTTTTTGTGGTTTTATGAAACCAAATGAAGAGCTTGCAACCAAAAGGCGCTAAATCCATTTTGACTGATTTGGAGAAAATCAATGATTTTTAACTACGCACATATCAATCTATTTGGTCATCAAGTCTATATTGTAAATGAAAGAAACATAGTCAAGGAAGTGCCTTTTTATAACGGATAAAATCCGATTTACGCATATACCGGATATAAATCCCATATATGCGTAAAACGGACATTTTCCGGTATACGCATATAACGGATTTCGCTTATATCGGACAAAACCAGTGGGAACAATTGAATCCGATATATCCGAGGTTGGGCGGCACGGCGGTCTGGTGGTTAGTGAGCAGACCTCACAGCTAGGAGACCAGGGTTCAATTCCCACCCTCGGGCATCTCTGTGTGGAGTTTGCATGTTCTCCCCGTGCATGCGTGGGTTTTCTCCGGGTACTCCGGTTTCCTCCCACATTCCAAAAACATGCTAGGTTAATTAGCCACTCCAAATTGTCCATAGGTATGAATGTGAGTGTGAATGGTTGTTTGTCTATATGTGCCCTGTGATTGGCTGGCCACCAGTCCAGGGTGGACCCCGCCTCTCGCCCGAAGACAGCTGGGATAGGCTCCAGCACCCCCGCGACCCTCGTGAGGAAAAGCGGTAGAAAATGAATGAATGAATGAATTAAATTAAATTAAATTAAATTAAATTAAATTAAATTAAATTAAATTAAATTAAATTAAATTAAATTAAAATAAAATAAATTAAATTAAAATAAAATAAAATAAAATAAAATAAAATAAAATAAAATAAAATAAAATAAAATAAAATAAAATAAAATAAAATAAAATAAAATAAAATAAAATAAAATAAAATAAAATAAAATTAAAATGGCAGAGAGTGTACCGCGTCTACAGCCACGCCCATAAGGAAGCCTGCTCCTCTGTGACATCACAAAGGAAAACCTTTGCAACGTGCTCTGAAACCAAATGTTTTGAGCCATCCCAAACTTGTTCCCAAATTCCCAAACCTCATTATTGGAAACTTTGGCATGCTTGAACATAGGATTACAACATTCTAAATATATTTATAGGTCCGAAACGTGGAAAAACCATCGCAGGTCCCCTTTAAAATGTGTTGACCTTGTATGCTTTCAAACATGATAAGACATCTTTTGAGTAAACTAAATTTGAGTATCTAATTGTCATGTTTTGGTTTTTAGCGAATGAAAATATGGTCACATGGCTTAATATGGATCATAAAGTGGGGGTTTTGCTTGGTCGGTAATAGTTGGAAAAGCTTCCGTTTATTCAAGTCCTTCATTGTGGCGTATAAACTGTTACTGTTAGCGCCTTGGGTGCTTACCGAGATAAATATTCCGCCGTTATTGCGCTGTTTATCAAGAATATGTTTCCTAAATCTGCAACAGAAGGAGGATTTCTCCATAAACATACCTCCGTGGAGCTCATCCTCCATTTTTGTTTTGGGTCAGCATTTTAGCTTCTCAGCGCCGCTTCCTTCTTCATTTCCACATTCCCACAGTCTAATCCTCTTAAACATCTCTTCCTTTCACCTTTCCTTACTTTTCCTTCTCTTCTTTACTCGTGCTTCCTCATCCCACCCCTCCCTCGTACTTCATCAGCAGCTGTTGTTTGTGTTGGAAAAACCACTGCTGCTTCGGCGTGGATGTGGACGTGCTCCCCAATAGAACGTCCCACAAATTCTATTTCCAAGTTTGAAATTGGCACATTTCTCCGTGCTGGGGCTTCGGCATGGCCGACCGACATCGTAGGGCAGGGGTGGGCAAACAGGGGGGGGGGGGGGGGGGGGGGGGGGGGCAGACTATATATTTTACACGTAACAGTCCACCTGGTATTATTGTATCTGTAAAATTGTCATGCAATCTGCTATTATTATTTATTATTTTATATTTATATTTAAATATTTTAAAAATAATAAAATATTACAATAATTACAATAACATTTAAATAATAATTATTATATTATTATTATGTAAAATATGCAAATATAACAATAATATTATATATAATTAATATAATAATTAGCATTAATATAATAATTATAATAATCTAATAATAATAATTGTCATTATTATTATTATTATGTGCTTGTGTCTCTTTTTTCAGGAGCACTTTGTAAACATATATATTTTACACGTAACAGTCCACCTGGTATTATTGTATCTGTAAAATTGTCATGCAATCTGCTATTATTATTTATTATTTTATATTTATATTTAAATATTTTAAAAATAATAAAATATTACAATAATTACAATAACATTTAAATAATAATTATTATATTATTATGTAAAATATGCAAATATAACAATAATATTATATATAATTAATATAATAATTAGCATTAATATAATAATTATAATAATCTAATAATAATAATAATTATTATTATTATTATGTGCTTGTGTCTCTTTTTTCAGGAGCACTTTGTAAACAACAGACCATGTCAAAAAACTAAATTGATACAACCATCAAAAGGTTGGCTCAGGCCATGATGCCAGGTTGTATGTTGAGTTTAAATGAAATACTTTGGAAAGATTGGGCGGGCCGTATTCAAACACTTGGCGGGCCGGATGTGGCCCCCGGGCCGTAGTTTGCCCACCCCTGTCGTAGCGTGTGCGATCGCACGTCACATTCAAATGCCAAGGTGGAATTTGAATGAATTGGACTTGGATGTGCGTGGGCCTCAGGGAATCCTCCGGGACGTCTCGATGATTGCTGGCAATAATCTGCCGTCACACATGAGCACTTGGAGATTAGCTTAATTGTTCTCCAGCTCCAGTACGCTGCTGACAAATCACTGAGGGCTAATTTACACCCGAAACACTTTGGGAGGTGTTTCTTTTGGCAGGCCTCGTCTTCCATCAGACTTCACACAATTGTCTCTCAAAGGCTGTTTTGGAATCAAACACTTTCAGATTCTTAGCTCACACTAGTTGTGTTCTCGGTAGGCAAGGGGTGGCGAGAATTTTTCCAGCAGAAAATGAAAAACCCTTACTTATTATTCATTAATAAATCATAAAATATATATATTTTTCAATTGGAACAAGAATAAAAATTCAGACAAAATTGACGGCAAATACATTCAGCAAAAAATATGAAGTGTCTTTTTGATTACTTTTTTAAAACTCAATTTAATGGTAATGGTCATGGTTTTATTTCATTTGAACATGCATCAGATTCCAATTGAGTGCATCCCATAATCAGTTCCCAGTTCCACATGTCCAAAAGGAGTAGGAAGAAGCAAAGCTTATTAAATCCTACCCCTCCATCTGGTACTTTTACAATCACTAACTGTTACATTTGTTCACTTCCTGCTTTCCTAATATGATTTAAGTAATTTTTAATTTAATTTAATTTAATTTAATTTAATTTAATTTAATTTAATTTAATTTAATTTAATTCATTCCTTCCTTCATTCATTTTCTACCGCTTTTCCTCACAAGGGTCGCGGGGGTGCTGGAGCCTATCCCAGCTGTCTTCAGGCGAGAAGCGGGGTACACCCTGGACTGGTGGCCAGCCAATCACAGGGCACATATAGACAAACAACCATTCACACTCACATTCATACCTATGGACAATTTGGAGTGGCTAATTAACCTAGCATGTTTTTGGAATGTGGGAGGAAACCGGAGTACCCGGAGAAAACCCACGCATGCACGGGGAGAACATGCAAACTCCACACAGAGATGGCCGAGGGTGGGGAAAGACAAAATAAGAAGCCAAAAAGTTACCACTTCCACACAAACTAGGAGGAGAACTCATTCATTTATTTTCTACCGCTTTTCCTCACAAGGGTCATGGGGGGTGCTGGAGCCTATCCCAGCTGTCTTCGGGCGTAAGGTGGGGTACACCCTGGACTGGTGGCCAGCCAATCACAGGGCACATATAGACAAACAACCATTCACACTCACATTCATACCTATGGACAATTTGGAGTGGCTAATTAACCTAGCATGTTTTTGGAATGTGGGAGGAAACCGGAGTACCCGGAGAAAACCCACGCATGCACGGGGAGAACATGCAAACTCCACACAGAGATGCCCGAGGGTGGAATTGAACCCTGGTCTCCTAGCTGTGCGGTCTGCGTGCTAACCACTAGACCGCCGTGCCGCCAATGAAATAATTAAATAATTTAAATAATCATGTTTAATATATAAAAATTATTTTTTACAATCATGTAAAAATTTTTAATAGAATATAGAAAAATAACATAACTATGTTTCAATAGTTAATTCAAATATACATACAAATATTTCTTGTAATAATATTAAAATAATGTTTAACAAGGGGCGGCACGGCGGTCTGGTGGTTAGTGCGCAGACCTCACAGCTAGGAGACCGAAATCCGTTATAAAAAATCCGATATATGCAATGAATTTTTATTGGAAATGCATTACAGAAAAATCGCTTCTTTTTTATCTGTCCGTTGTGAGCCAATTTCCGATATATCCGAGTCCGATATATCCGAGGTTTACTGTATATGTGTTCATTTTTTCACATAAGGATTGTGAATGCAAGCCAGGGTTCAATTCCACCCTCGGGCATCTCTGTGTGGAGTTTGCATGTTCTCCCCGTGCATGCGTGGGTTTTCTCCGGGTACTCCGGTTTCCTCCCACATTCCAAAAACATGCTAGGTTAATTAGCCACTCCAAATTGTCCATAGGTATGAATGTGAGTGTGAATGGTTGTTTGTCTATATGTGCCCTGTGATTGGCTGGCGACCAGTCCAGGGTGTACCCCGCCTCTCGCCCCAAGACAGCTGGGATAGGCTCCAGCACCCCCCGCGACCCTCGTGAGGAAAAAGCGGTAGAAAATGAATGAATGAATGAATAATGTTTAACAATAATGTGTTTTTGATGTGCATTATTTCTAGGCTTTCCCAGACCACATGAACTCCTGTGACAATGCGCATTAAAAGCGATTAATCTTGAAGAATTGATTGGTCATTTTCTGTCATTTCTTGACTGGATGCACTGACTGTGTTAAAAGTGCAAGTGTGTTTTTTCTGCCTCACTAATAATGTATCGTCTTGTGACGCAGATAGAGACTTGTTTATGACTTTCTCCGACGTGTATTTTCTATTCTTCATTTCGCCTCGTCCTTGCTCACAAATGTTAATGCTGTGCACAAATGCACAGTGGTGAGGTTTAATAATGTCGCTCGCCCTGTGTTGGTTGTTTGGTATATTTATCTTGCTATTTGTGCTCATACATGTTAGGCTCAGTAATAACCATTGGATTGACTTCATTTCCTGATTTATTTTTTTTTATACTTTATGTACCTTTGTTTTCAGAATTATTCTTTTACTGATTATTCTTTGTTCCACCCTCGGCCATGTCTGTGTGGATAGGCTCCAGCACCCCCGCAACCCTGGTGAGGTTAAGCGGTAGAAAATGAATGAATAAATGATTATTCTTTGTATGCCATGTTGTTGCAGACCTCAGCCAAAGAGTGTGAAGATCACAGTTCACCACATTTTACCACCGCTTGTCACCTCTTAATAACACACGAAAATAATCCCCCCCAAACAGAATTCAATCCTGCCACGGGAGGATATCTTACTCCGAGGAGTTGCAGTTGAAAAATAAAAATACATATAATATGATAATATATTTAAAAATAAAATGTAAAAAGCCTCTGTGCACTTCCAGTGTATAAGCCGCAACCTTTTTCTTAAACTTCGAACCCTATCGCTTACGCACACGGTGTGGCTAATTTATGGCTAAATTCTCAACTTATGACATCTTTACTTCAGAACTACTACTAATTGTTTAAATACTGCGCTGCTTGCAAGGAAACTGTAGCTCTTTCTTCGGCTGAAGCCAATCACGAGCTATCAGTAAACTCATGACATGCTAAACTCATCTCACTGCAACTTAACACCCAAAAAGTAGCTAGGAAATATACAAAACAAATCCAAATACAAATTCAAGTATTATAACGCTTTCCCATAATGCATTGCACCCAAGCAAAACATTCATTGGTGCCTGCCGGGGTGCTGAAATGATGTCAGCCTCCCTCTGGGCTCCTCTGGCTCCCTCTTGTGGACACAAGCACCATTTTCTATGCCTCGTGTCCTTCAATGAAATGCTTTGTTCAGAAAAATGCATCATGGGAAAACATTAAAATGTTTATTTTTCTTCATTTTAAACTCACATTGTTCCTTGTATATTTCAGAGCTACCTTTTTGGGTGTTAAGTTGATGCGTGATGAGTTTAGTGTTGACGTGGCAAGTCAGGCTCTTATATTGAGGAATGACCTCCATCAATTTCCAATGGGTTGACAAGCTGGTCATGAGTTTTTTAATAGCCCACGATTGGCTCCGTTCAAATAAAGATCTGCCTGGTCCTCACAGACTCGTGTGTTCCACATTCTGCCATTCTCCTCTCCACCATTGTCCCCCATTGAAATATTGTCTCACATGAATCGCCTTTTCATTTGGCTCTACTCCGTCTTGCCCCTCAAACAGACGTCACAAGAGTTTCTGGCTGCCTTGATGTCTCGTCTTGGAGGCATGAACCCAGAGGAGACCGGCGGCTTCCAAGAGGCCCCCCTGGCCTATGACGCCGTCTGGGCCCTGGCGCTGGCCCTCAATAAGACGGTGGCACCGCTCAAGGCAAAAGGTCGGCGGCTGGAGGACTTCAACTACAACAACCACGACATTACGTCCGAGATCTACCGCGCGCTCAACACCAGCTCCTTTGAGGGCGTTTCCGTAAGTCCCCAAGCAAGATGGCTCCCAGAGTCCTGATCCAGCCTACCAGTTTTGTTTTTTTAAATCTTGTGGTTTTAGGGCCAGGTGGTGTTTGATGCTCAGGGTTCCAGGATGGCAATGACGCTCATTGAACAACTACAAGGTAAAAACATGGAATAATGGGATTTTTTGCCGATACACATATACGTACAGTATGTACATTCGGGATGTTCCCATCAGGCCGATACCAATACCGATAATCCAAGACTAAAATCGGCCGATACCCATACCAATACACATCACATACATGCACTGTAAATGTTTAAATGTACTACCGGCTATATTAGAGGTCACCAAGGTTATTCATTGGGGAGGAGGGGGTGGAGCCTATACCAGCTGTCCTGGGACGAGAGGCGGGGTCCACCCTGGACTGGTGGCCAGCCAATCCCAGGGCACATATATGTAGACAAACAACCATTCACACTCACATTCATACCTATGGACAATTTGTCTACACAATTTTTTCCACACAGAGATGGCCGAGGGTGGAATTGAACCCTGGTTTCCTAGCTGTGAGGTCTGCGTGCTAACCACTCGACCGCCGTGTTGCTTGTTTTACCACAACATGAACAAAATGCATAGGTATGAATTGTGAGTGTGAATGGTTGTTTGTCTATATGTGCCCTGTGATGTACCTCGCCTCTTGCCTCAAGTCAGCTGGGATAGGCTCCAGCATATCCCCACAACCCAAGAAGGATAAGTGGCATAGAAAATGGATGGATGAACAAAAAGAATGCATTCATTTCTAGTCTTCTCACATTATTAACTGAAAACCTGAATGAAAAGCAGGTTTATCCACCTCTGCTGGGCCCCTCCTGTCATATCCGCTGCCTTCTGAACGGTAGATGCAGCCGACTCCCTCCTCTGTGCCCGCAGAGAAGACAGAATGGCTGCACTCGTCCTTGACACCACTGCTGAAATCAGTGTGGAGATCGGCATTTTAAAGCAAGTATCGGCTGATATCCATACTGTTGTTTTTCACTGATATCGACCGATACCAATCAGTGTATAACAAAATATCAAAATGGCATCTTATCATTTTTCACGATGTAGCCCTTGGTGGAAAACGTGTAGACACTCCTGCTTTCAGACAAAATAAAATATACTAAATACTGCATTACAACACAGTAAAGTCTTCCATGTTTGTTGTTTGAGTGCACTGCGAGATGGTACTATTAACTGCAATCAAAAGTGAGCTCAGGCATAATAACAAGATGCTATAATTATAGCTGAGGAGTTTATTTTCCTCAAGCGCAAAGACGATGGGGGCGTTAATCGGATGCAGGTGATAATTGGAGAGAGGCTGTTATTTGCTAAATGTGAAAACTCCTTTTATATATATATACATACATCTGATTTTTTTTCTATGAAAATCGATATTTAAAAATACTGTATACAACACATATGTTTTCATTCTACCACAGGAGATATGTCACGTTACACATAGCCGTATCGGCTGATATCAGTATTGGAAATATCGGTTTTCAGCAAAAAAAAATCCAATATCGGACATTTCTGAATAATTGTTGAAGAAACAGAAGTATACAAAACACGCATTTTCATAGTAGCGTTCATAATGCGAAGCAAACTTTTTTTCAACATATATTATAGATATAGTGGTCGTTTATTTGTAACCAGAATGATAAGCGATATCTCCGTGTGTAGCTCGAATATGTAGCCACAGGGGAGCAAGAGCCAATCAGGATGGGAGCTTAATGTCAGCTGACTGGCGATGTAGCGGTAGCTCGCAGTCCACATAATGGCCACCCCTGATGTCAATAATTGCAGGGTTTGTATTTCAAACACGAATTGTGCTTCCAGCTCACGTGACAGCCAAAGAGTCTTAATGGTAGAAGTTTCAAAGTGGTCTCCTTGAGATTTGTCTGGTCGCTCGGCCAGCGGGCTGCATTTAGGCTCCACTTTGCCACTACATGACTTCCGTGTACATCACCAGCTTTAGGATTATTCCCCAATTCTTTTCTTCGTTGCTTCCTTGAAGGATGAGGCTTCATATTCCAGACAATTTCCCCCGACTCCTCCCTCGCATTCCCTCAAAGATTTCCTGTGGAAGTGTCAGAGGTCATTTGGCCCCCGCTATAAAATGACCTGCCTTGAATCTACGAATCACTGTGGGAGCTCATCAGTATTCCTGGTCAAGGCCGCCACATAGCTCTTTTTTCTCTTTTTCGTCCTCTTTGTGTTTGTCCTTCTGCTCTTTCTTTTTTCTGGCTCTCTGTTCCTTCCTTCTCACACATTTCATTACCACAGAAGCACCAGGGTGCCGCGACGGACACATTAGGGCCACCTTCATGAGCCCGTCCGTCAGCTCCAGTAGTAATAGTTTTACCTCGAGCAGGATAACTGACTGAAATCTTGATGCCTCGCAACAAGTACAGTGTTTTTGTTTCCTCGTGGGAAGGAATGGAAATCAAAGTAAGCTGTTCCAGGGTCAAACTGTGGCATCATAAAACCTTTATTTATTTATTTATTTATTTATTTGATTAACATCGCCAAAATAATATCAGTGAAGTTAACGAGGAGACTATCAGCAAACGTAGCTAGATGAGTATCAGCTAACGTAGCTATATGACTCTCGACAAACATGGCTGGAATAATATTAGCAAATGTAGCTAGAATAATATCAACAAACGTAGCCAAAACAGTATCACTGTAGATAGCATACTATCGTCAAACATAGCTAAAAGAACATCAGTAAACATAGCCAAAAGAGTACAAGCCAACCTAGCTAGGAGAATATCAGAATACGTAGCCAAAGAATTATCACCAAATGTACTGTAGCTAGAAGACTATCAGCAAAAGTAGCTAAGAGTATTAGCAAATGTAGCTAGAAAAGTATCACTGAACATAGCCAAAATACTACTATCAGTGAACTCAGCTAGGAGACTATCAGCTAACGTAGCGAGATGACTATCGACAAACATGGCTGGAATAATATTAGCAAACGTAGCTATAAGAATATCAGCAAACATCGCCAAAAGAGTATCACCATATGTAGCTTGATGATTATCAGCAAAAGTAGCTAAGAGTATTAGCAAATGTAGCTAGAAGAGTATCACTGAACATAGCCAAAATACTACTATCAGTGATCTCAGCTAGGAGACTATCAGCTAACGTAGCTAGATGACTATCGATAAACATGGCTGGAATAATATTAGCAAACGTAGCTATAAGAATATCAGCAAACATAGCCAAAAGAGTAGAAGCCAACCTAGCTAGGAGAATATCAGAATACGTAGCCAAAGAATTATCACCAAATGTACTGTAGCTAGCATACTATCAGCAAAAGTAGCTAAGAGTATTAGCAAATGTAGCTAGAAGAGTATCACTGAACTCAGCTAGGATACTATCAGCTAATGTGGCTCGATGACTATCAGCTAACGTAGCTATAAGACTCTCGACAAACATGGCTGGAATAATATTAGCAAATGTAGCTTGAAGAATATCAGCAAACATACCCAAAAGTGTACAAGCCAACCTAGCTAGGAGAATATCAGAATACGTACACAAAGAAGTATCAACAAATGTACTGTAGCTAGAAAACTATCAGCAAAAGTAGCTAAGAGTATTAGCAAATGTAGCTAGAAGAGTATCACTGAACATAGCCAAAATACTACTATCAGTGAACTCAGCTCGGAGACTATCAGCTAACGTAGCTATAAGACTCTTGAAAAACATGGCTGGAATAATATTAGCAAATGTAGCTATAAGAATCTCAGCAAACATAGCCAAAAGAGTACAAGCCAACCTAGCTCAGAGAATATCAGACTACATACCCAAAGAAGTATCACCAAATGTACTGTAGTGAGAAGACTATCAGCAAAAGTAGCTAAGAGTATTAGCAAATGTAGCTAGAAGAGATCACCAAACATAGCCAAAATACTACTATCAGTGAACTCAGCTAGGAGAGCTAACGTAGCTAGATGACTATCAGCTAACGTAGCTATAAGACTCTCGACAAACAATAATAAGTAAATAAGTAATAAGTATAAGTAAAAAATAAATAAGACTCTCGACAAAGTATCACCGAACATAGCCAAAAAATCAGTGAACTCAGCTAGGAGACTATCCGCTAACGTAGCTAGATGACTATCGACAAACATGGCTGGAATAATATTAGCAAACGTAGCTAGAAGAATATCAGCAAACATAGCCAAAAGAGTATCACCATATGTAGCTTGATGACTATCAGCAAAAGTAGCTAGTATTAGCAAATGTAGCTCGAAGATTATCACTCTACTATCAGTGAACTCAGCTAGGAGAGCTAACGTAGCTAGATGACTATCAGCTAACGTAGCTATAAGACTCTCGACAAACATGGCTGGAGATAGGATACATCACTAAATGTACTGTAGCTAGAAGACTATCAGCAAAAGTAGCTAAGAGTATTAGCAAATGTAGCTAGAAGAGTAACACCGAACATAGCCAAAATACTACTATCAGTGAACTCAGATAGGAGAGCTAACGTAGCTAGCGTAACGTAGCTAACGTAGCTAGATGACTATCGACAAACATGGCTGGAATAATGTTAGCAAATATAGCTAGAAGAATATCAGCCAAAAGACAGTGTCACCCGAAGTGGGCTGGTATAGGCTAGGCTCCAGCATAAAAGAGCGAGTATCAGCCAACATAGCTGGACGACTACCAGGCAGCCATGGTCCAGCTCCGGGGACCGAACCTGGGTCATTTTAATTTCATAATTGGGTCCCGGATGAATGAAAGTTTTGTTCACACTGTGATGTCTCCTCTTCGTCTTGTGCAGGAGGAAGCTACAAGAAGATCGGCTACTACGACAGCTCCCAGAAGAACCTTTCCTGGTTTGGCAACGACGTCTGGATCGGTGAGTCTGGTACTGCATGCCGTCGTCTGTCAGCTTCCTGCTTTCTGTGTCGGCACGCAGCTTTCATGCCAGCCCTTTTGTAAGATGCACGATGTTAAAGCGCTGTAGTGTGCGTCAGGCATTAGCGACAACAAAGAGACCTTGACTCAAATCTTGTTTATTGTCCTTCCCGGGAAGGGACAGGACGCATAAGATGTAGCATAAATCTCTAGATGTTTTGTCAATGTCCCGTTCCTTATCCAAGCCTTGGTTTGAAATATTTTCCCAATGCTAAGCAGTGATCGCTGGACACTGAACGCGCTAGCTGTTGGTTAAATCTGTGTCTGCTTACACAACACTGCACGCAACAATAACCATAAATCCACCAAGAAAATGCCTTTGCTCGGGAATATTTGAGGAAAAACAACCATAGAAAAGAATACATTTAGGACAAAAATGGAGGTTACTGCGTCATAGCATATCATAGCCTACAGAGAACATACTAACTCAGGGGTGGGCAAACTACGGCCCGGGGGCCACATCCGGCCCGCCAAGTGTTTCAATATGGCCCGCCTGTTTTTTCCAAATATTTCATTTGAACTCAACATACAACCTGGCATCGTGGCTTGGGCCAATTTTTTGATGGTTGAGGTAGCTGCTTTATCAATTTCATTATTTGATGTGGTCTGTTGTTTACAAAATGCTCCTGTAAAAAGGGACACAAGCACATAATAATAATAATAATAATAATAATAATAATAATAATAATAATAATAATAATAATAATAATAATAATAATAATAATAATAATAATAATAATAATAATAATAATGTCAATAATGATAATAATACTACTATTATATTAATATTGTTGTTAATAATATTAATATAATAATGGTAGTAATATTACAAAATACTCCTGGAAAAAGGAGCACAAGCACAATAATAGTAATACAAATAATGATAATAATACTACTATTATATTAATATTGTTGTTAATAATATTAATATAATAATGGTAGTAATATTATTAATATAACAAAATAATAATAATAATAATGTCAATAATGATAATAATACTACTATTATATTAATATTGTTGTTAATAATATTAATATAATAATGGTAGTAATATTACAAAATACTCCTGGAAAAAGGAGCACAAGCACAATAATAGTAATACAAATAATGATAATAATACGACTATTATATTAATATTGTTGTTAATAATATTAATATAATAATTGTAGTAATATTATTAATATAACAAAAAATAAATAATAATAATAATATAATAACATTACTATAACTAATAATAATAATTCTAATAAAAATAACAATAATAATAATAATAATAATACATTGAGAAACACACTTTACATCAAATAAATGATTTCAAAGTTCACATATAGCAGATTGCATGACACTTTTACATGTAAAATATGTGTAAAAATATATGTGTAAAAATGGACTGTTACGTGTAAAATACTACATAATCCCCCCCGTCAATTTTGTTAAATTAATGCGGCCCGCGAGTCAAAAAGTTTGCCCACCCCTGTACTAACTCCTTATTTGTAAAATCACAAATATTTCAACTTGCTGATATAGTTCATCTTCTAACAGCTAAAATAATGCATAAGGCTAAAAAATAATCAATTAGCTAAAAATGTCATCCAATACTTCTCTACAAGAGAGGAGAAATATGATCTCAGGGAAGAAGTACATTTGAAACACTTCTATGCTAGGACTATACGTTATGCTAGCCATAGCATTTCAGTATGTGGAATCAAACTATGGAATGGATTGAGTAAGGAAATCAAACAATGCACAACGATGAGCCAATTCAAGAAACAATACAAGCAGTTGATGTTTGCTAAATACAAGGATGAAGAGTCTTGAACCAGTCATGATGTGCTATATATATCACTATATTGACACGCACTATGGTACACATTATGGCATTGGATGCTCATATCACCGAGTACTTCGGTACAAGGTGCATTATTAAAAAAAACACACAAAAAAACAAAAAAAAACCTTAAACTGTATTATGGAAAGCAGGAAGTGAACAAATGTAACAGTTAGTGATTGTAAAAGTACCAGATGGAGGGGTAGGATTTAATAAGCTTTGCTTCTTCCTACTCCTTTTGGACATGTGGAACTGGGAACTGATTATGGGATGCACTCAATTGGAATCTGATGCATGTTCAAATGAAATAAAACCATTACCATTACCATTACCATTACCATCATAGCATACTCTACCAAGTCTTCCTGGTAGATTGGAAGTTGTTGGAGCTGAGTGGATCCGCATCCGTATCCAGCTTAAATCCAATGCTTTGTCCTTCAATTGATCCAATAGATTGATTACCCTTTTTAGCTAAGTTAGCTTGATATACAGTAAACCTCGGATATATCAGACTCGGATATATCGGAAATTCGCTCACAACGGACAGATAAAAAAGAAGCGATTTTTCTGTAATGCATTTCCAATAAAAATTCATTGCATATATCGGATTTTTTATAACGGATTTCGCCTATTTCGGACAAAATCTCCAGTCCCGTTCCAATGCATTTCCATGAAATTTCCCTCGCATATATCGGATGGCCGCATCGTGGCGCTCCGATTCGCCGAATCGTGACAGGCCGCTATACGACGTCATTTGCAGCGTTTGCAGCGTTGCCTGCGCGTCCAGGTACATTGGAAACATAGTCAAGGAAGTGCCTTTTTATAACGGATAAAATCCCATTTACGCATATACCGGATATAAATCCCATATATGCGTAAAACGGACATTTTCCGGTATAGGCATATAACGGATTTCGCTTATATCGGACAAAACCAGTGGGAACAATTGAATCCGATATATCCGAGGTTTACTGTATGTTTTCTGGAATGGCAACTTTGTGGTGGAGTGATTAGAATGTAGGCCTCACAGTCAGGAGATCGGGAAGACCTTGGTTCGACTCTCTGCTTGGGCATCTCTGTGTGGAGTTGGCATGTTCTCCGGGAACTCCGCTTTCCTACCACATTCCAAAAATGTGCATGCTCAACACACATCAATATAGTTGGATGATAGGACTATACTGTAACTCCATACATCGAAGACACTTTTTGTATGTGATGATAATTTTATTTACTTTTATTTATTTTTTTCATGCATTTTTGCATCATCAAATAAATTTAAATATATATAATAAAGCGGTAGAAAATAAATGAATGAGTTCTCCTCCTAGTTTGTGTGGAAGTGGTAACTTTTTGGCTTCTTATTTTGTCTTTCCCCACCCTTGGCCATCTCTGTGTGGAGTTTGCATGTTCTCCCCGTGCATGCGTGGGTTTTCTCCGGGTACTCCGGTTTCCTCCCACATTCCAAAAAACATGCTAGGTTAATTAGCCACTCCAAATTGTCCATAGGTATGAATGTGAGTGTGAATGGTTGTTTGTCTATATGTGCCCTGTGATTGGCTGGCGACCAGTCCAAGGTGTACCCCGCCTCTTGCCCGAAGACAGCTGGGATAGGCTCCAGCACCCCCCGCGACCCTCGTGAGGAAAAGCTGTAGAAAATGAATGAATGTTTGGAATGATCTGTTCCAGAGTCAATATAACGTCATTAAGTTGGACATGGGGTGTCCTCAATAGTAGTGAAAATGCTTTGGAAGACATGCTAGCACAGGGGTGGGCAAACTACGGCCCGGGGGCCACATGCGGCCCACTAAGCGGTTGTCCCAATACTTTTGGTCTCACTATGTATTTTAATAGCTTCTCATGTCACCAAGTGCGTTTTTGGGGGGAAATTGACCCTCCCTGGTGGGCTGACATACTTGAGTGAGTGTAGTATTAATCATAGTGTCACGCTGCAGTGCTCCATGCCATTTTTCTTTTAAGGAAACTCCTTTATGCCCACATCTGATTCCAGGTCAGATGTCCTCATGCAGTCATCTCTTTAGAGTAGCTTGTCATTCCTCACGCCGTCAGGAAGGAGGACGTTTCCATTCCACTGCTGGTTGTGTTTTAGACATTTTAGGTCATCATACTGCACTTCTTAAGTGAACTCATCCACTTGTTTGCTCTCCTACATCCTCCCTCCCTTCCTCCCTACCTTCCTTCCTTCCTCCATCCCTTTCTCTTTCTCATCTTTCTCTCCACGGTCGCCCTAACAACCACTTCAGCTCTGCTCTCTCGTCTAATCGCTGTGGCAACTGTTTCAGAGCTGCGTATCCATGGCAACGCTCCGTTCCTGATTTTTTTTTTATATCAAGGACACTGGATGGTTACACACACACACACACACACACATATATATATATATACTGTATATGCATTCACCTGCTTAGTGCTTAGGCTAGTTTAAATGCAGCATCTTTACTAAAACATTGCCTCAATGAATCTGATGCTATAAGAGAATATAAATACAATTAATATGATTAATTAATTAATCATATTCATATTTGAGAGGCTGAAATCAGAGTTGATCTACAAATTCAGTCATCAAATTTAGCTAGTAATCATTCATTCATTCATTCATTTTCTACCAGATTATCCTAACAAGGGTCGCAGGGTGCTGGAGCCTATCCCAGCTGTCTTGGGGTGAGAGGCGGGGTCCACCCTGGACTGGTGGCCAGCCAATCACAGGGCACATATGAAGAGCTTGCAACCAATTTTACTTGATTTTACTTGACTTTTACTTCATTCAGGATTTTTGTTTCATGATTTTTTTTTTTTATGACTATAGACCAGGGGTGGGCAAACTACGGCCCGGGGGCCACATCCGGCCCGCCAAGTGTTTGAATACGGCCCGCCCAATCTTTCCAAAGTATTTAATTTAAACTCAACATACAACCTGGCATCATGGCCTGAGCCAACCTTTTGATGGTTGTATCAATTTAGTTTTTTGACATGGTCTGTTGTTTACAAAGTGCTCCTGAAAAAAGAGACACAAGCACATAATAATAATAATTATTATTATTATTATTATTAGATTATTAGATTATTATAATTATTATTATAACTATTATGATTATTATAATTATTATATTAATTATATATGATATTATTGTTATATTTGGATATTTTACATAATAATAATATAATAATCATTTATTATTATTATTATTAATAATAATTTTATTGTAATTATTATAATATTTTATTATTTTTAAAATATTTAAATATAAATATAAAATAATAAATAATAATAGCAGATTGCATGACAATTTTACAGATACAATAATACCAGGTGGACTGTTACGTGTAAAATATATAATATAATATATATAATAATAATAATAATAATAATTATTATTATTATTATTAGATTATTAGATTATTATAATTATTATTAGAACTATTATGATTATTATAATTATTATATTAATTATATATAATATTATTGTTATATTTGCATATTTTACATAATAATAATATAATAATTATTTATTATTATTATTAATTTTATTGTAATTATTATAATATTTTATTATTTTTAAAATATTTAAATATAAATATAAAATAATAAATAATAATAGCAGATTGCATGACAATTTTACAGATATATTAATATATCTATATATTAATATATATTAATATATCTATATATTAATATCAATAATAATCAATAATACCAGGTGGACTGTTACGTGTAAAATATATAGTCTGCCCCCCCCCCCGCCCGTAAATTTTGTCATATCAATGCGGCCCGCGAGTCCAAAAGTTTGCCCACCCCTGCTATAGACTGAATATAACTTGTTTGAGGGTAAACGCTGCTGCCAATATTACCGGAAAACATACCAGAAATGAATCAGATATGAGTAAGAAAGCCAATATGGAGCATCTTTATTAATATTTCTGTCATACAGTAAAAAGACAAACACCAGCCTCAGTCGGAGGTCAGCCTCGGTACTCCAAAATAAAAAAAAAAAAACAGCACATCCATACTAAAAAAAGAAAGCTAAAAAAAAAAAAACACCTCACTAACAAGACTTTTGTGTCACATGTCACGCAGCAATGTGGCGAGTTGATTTTGTCAGCAGTCGGACAGATGGCGCCGCGGAGACCTTGACTGTTGCCACAGTGACAAGCATCTCCGCGCGGTGCCATGACACCACGCGACCCCCAGGGGGGCCGCACTCTTGACACCCTCTGCTGACATCTGACACATCAGCTTCGTGTGGCGCTGTCAAACACACACACACACACACACACACACACACACATTGTGCATATATACACATTTACATAGACATTCGACACACTAGTTCACACACAATTTTTATCTGCCTTACATACACAAATACGTACACACGCACACACACTCAACGCAATTAGTTGCCACTTCCTCTCACACACACACATGCATCCTCATACATTTCTGGCGGGGTGGTGGGGTGGGGTGGAGTGGTGAAGAAAAACAAGTTCCTCCTGGTCCATCTGGTCCTTCTTGAACCTTCATTAGCCAGCAATCCCGTGGGTTAGAAGCTGGAGCACGGCTGAATATTTTGCTGTTAACTCGCCGCTCTTAATTAACAGCAAAGATGCCCACTCACTCACTCGCGCTGCCAAAAGCAGCACAACCCCCCACCCCCCCCCCCCCACCCCCAACCGCCGTGGAGACGCTCTGACACGTACACATATTGTGTCCATGTACATGTTTACACATCACAGTCCATTAACACCACTTCTATCTGCTAAAAGTTGCTGGATATTTGTCTTGGCTTTGTTTTCACTAAATACATTATCATAATAATCCCAATAATCCCAATAATCCCTTTCTTATTGTTTGTGGTTATTGGTTCCAGAGTCAATTTCTGCCAAGTAGGATTCCTTTTTTTCTAAATGGAATATTTTCATAGCTAGAGCATATCTAATCTGTTTATGACCTTCTATATAGGACATTATTAGAGCCCTCCAGACATGACATAACACCCCTATAGTCAACTTTACACTCATTCATTCATTGTCTACCGCTTTAAGGTGGGGTACACCCTGGACTGGTCGCCAGCCAATCCCAGGGCACATATAGACAAACAACCATTCACACTCACATTCATACCTATAGACAATTTGGAGTGGCTAATTAACCTAGCATGTTTTTGGAATGTGGGAGGAAACCGGAATACCCGGAGAAAACCCACGCATGCACGGGGAGAACATGCAAACTCCACACAGAGATGGCCGAGGGTGGGGAAAGACAAAATAAGAAGCCAAAAAGTTACCACTTCCACACAAACTAGGAGGAGAACTCATTCATTTATTTTCTACCGCTTTTCCTCACAAGGGTCATGGGGGGTGCTGGAGCCTATCCCAGCTGTCTTCGGGCGTAAGGTGGGGTACACCCTGGACTGGTGGCCAGCCAATCACAGGGCACATATAGACAAACAACCATTCACACTCACATTCATACCTATGGACAATTTGGAGTCGCCAATTAACGTAGCATGTTTTTGGAATGTGGGAGGAAACCGGAGTACCCGGAGAAAACCCACGCATGCACGGGGAGAACATGCAAACTCCACACAGAGATGCCCGAGGGTGGGATTGAACCCTGGTCTCCTAGCTGTGAGGTCTGTGCGCTAACCCCTAGACCACCGTGCTGCCACTTTACACTCATATTACCCAATATTGTAGACATAAGCCAAAATAGTACACAGGCTACATGAATTATACATGTTGGTTTTTTAAACTTCCTGTTCTATATAGTGCTTTTTGCGGCAGCTATTGTCTCATTATCATATCATTGTAACATTACTGACACATAGTGACCAGCGTAGAAAACTACTACAGTAAACCTCGGATATATCGGATTCAATTGTTGACACTGGTTTTGTCCGATATAAGCAAGAGGAAGTCACCACACCACTCTCAATGGCGGTAAATATGGCTGCAATCTCCAGCTCGGACACCGACAACCTGGTGGACCCCGCCATTATTGTCCCGGTAAATGTATACTTTTCTCCCTGTATACTTCCTCTTGCTGTGAACGTTTGCAGGCATACCTAGTCGATTTTCGCACTCACATGTCGATCAACCAATAGGCGAACAGTTCAACCCAAGACACACTTAGGACCGCCCCCTCATTTGAATAGTTTTTCCTTCTGCATTTCAAGCTGACATTGTCTGCTGCATGAAATAAATACATATGAGAGCAGAGTGCTTTTATTTATTTATTGATATGTAATTCTACGGGCGGCACGGTGGTCTAGGGGTTAGCGCACAGACCTCACAGCTAGGAGACCAGGGTTCAATTCCACCCTCGGGCATCTCTGTGTGGAGTTTGCATGTTCTCCCCGTGTGGGTTTTCTCCGGGTACTCCGGTTTCCTCCCAAAAACATGCTAGGTTAATTAGCCACTCCAAATTGTCCATAGGTATGAATGTGAGTGTGAATGGTTGTTTGTCTATATGTGCCCTGTGATTGGCTGGCCACCAGTCCAGGGTGTACCCCGCTTCTCGCCCCAAGACAGCTGGGATAGGCTCCAGCACCCCCCATGACCCTTGTGAGGAAAAGCGGTAGAAAATAAATGAATGAGTTCTCCTCCTCACTTGTGTGGAAGTGGTAATTTTTAGCTTCTTATTTTGTCTTTCCCCACCCTCGGCCATCTCTGTGTGGAGTTTGCATGTTCTCCCCGTGCATGCGTGGGTTTTCTCCGGGTACTCCGGTTTCCTCCCACATTCCAAAAACATGCTAGGTTAATTGGCCACTCCAAATTGTCCATAGGTATGAATGTGAGTGTGAATGGTTGTTTGTCTATGTGTGCCCTGTGATTGGCTGGCGACCAGTCCAGGGTGTACCCCGCCTTACGCCCGAAGACAGCTGGGATAGGCTCCAGCACCCCCCGCGACCCTCGTGAGGATAAGCGGTAGAAAATGAATGAATGTAATTCTATTTATATATTTATTTTGGTATTTATTTCTACATTTATTTTTGTATTTATTTTTAATTTTTGAATCTTGTTTTGTATTTTTGTATTTATTTTTGCTTTTATTTATTTATTTATGTATATATTTTTGTTTTTATTTCCATTTATATTAATTTTGTTGGATTTAATTTTTTTTTATTTTTTTTTCATTTTTGTTTTTATTTCCACTTTTATTTATTTATTTATTATTTTGGCAGTTTTGGTCCTCCATACGAGTCAGCATAAACGAAGAAAACAAAATGTTCAAAGAGTTCCAGCGGGACAATAAAAAATGTGTTAGCCTTGATTAAAAAGAAGCATGTTTACCATCATAGAAAACAGGAACAGCGTGTTCTAACCATGGCGGCGATGGCGTGAACAGGTCTTGATCCGCAACCGCCATCTTAACTCTGGAACAACAACTGATCTACATATCATACCGTATAACAATATGTCCGTGATGTTGTCTCCTGTCAGGTGCGGGGCCTCCGGCGGATCGTACCGTGGTGAAAGAAGAGTACCGCTTCCTGTCCCAGAAGCTGTTTGCCGCCGTGTCGGTCTTCGCCGGCCTCGGCATACTCCTAGGCATCGTGTGTCTAACCTTTAACATCTACAACGGCAACGTGCGGTAAGAATAGACGTCAATAATTCATACCGGATGCTATGGGATTGTGTGAGGCTTGTGTGGGTTCTGCAGATTGTGAGTCATAGGTTGTACCGAAACAACCTGGTTGACCTCAGAGTACCCGAACCAGCAACTGGCTTCAGTGTGCCCTTGTAAAAATGCCTTTTGAAGAGCAGGAACGTCGGGTGTAATCCACGCCGGCTTTCTAACATGCTATATTTATGTCTGACCAGGTCAGAACCATCTCAGGTCCAATAAGTGTCTAAGCTCATCAGGAGCTTTCAGGAGTTTCTTCCTCAAGGGGATCTCTCCTCGGCTTTGATTAGATTTCTGACAATTTCACCCAAGGAGCGGTCCGCGTGGTTTCGGAATGAGTCGGATCAAATCATGTGTTTTCATTAGGCTGCTTTCCGCCGCCGACTATCACTTCAACTTCCAATTTGACCGTTTAAGCTCGTCAGAGATGATTATGGAGCCAAAAGATGCTGACTTGTGATGCGTTTACAGACACCATTGCTTGGTGAAAAACTCTAACAAGGTTTAGGTCTGGATTCTTGGCTTCTCTGCCGTTTTTACCATTCAAAAACAATGTTCTCTATTAAATCCAGACGGGTCAAACAAGCAGAAAAAGCTCATCCATTGGGTCTGTCGTTTCTTGTGTGATTGACCGTCGTCAATTTATCACCACTCGTTTGACATTCATTCATTCATTCATTTTTTACCGCTTATCCTCACGTCTCCCGTGTGACATTTCCATGTCAATTTGATGTCATCCTTCCATTTTGTGCTTCATAGTTTGCTGTCATGCTGTTTTGTGTTGAATACAAGGTGACCATTATGACCGTTATGTCATTGGATGCTCACTTCCTGCTTTCTATAATACAGTTTAAGGTTTTTAAACTGTATTATGGAAAGCAGGAAGTGAACAAATGTAACAGTGATTGTAAAAGTACCAGATGGAGGGGTAGGATTTAATAAGCTTTGCTTCTTCCTACTCCTTTTGGACATGTGGAACAGGG
>NC_080482.1:14907500-14932500 GCF_030265055.1 Doryrhamphus excisus | reverse complement strand
GTGTTTGAGACCACTGTTTTATATAGATTTTTTCTTTTTTAATAAAACTGCACTTGTGAATAAAGTATAGAAGGGTTTAGATTCTGTTCCACAGATGGCGGTAATGCACACGAAAGCTGCTTGCCAACTGCCAATAAACAACAGAAGAAGAAAAACACCACGAAGAAGAAGGCACCCTGACAACTTTCCGTTTGAGCGGGTACAAGATACCTCAATCGGATTGGTTAAAGGAATATTCCATCCCTGTTCAATTCTTTCCGTTTGAGCAAATAAACCAAATGCAATTGGAATATTTGGGTCCATGTATACTATTGACATAATGGCTATTGACATAATATTTGCAAATGATGATTAATAAATACGGGCCGCGTGTTTGAGACCCCTGCCATGGGGGGAACACCAGGGCAACTGTGCCTACATATGTCAACATGTGCATTTGAAAAAATGGGGACATTTCTGTAAAATAAGGGAAATACCCCCGATTCTGTATTTCATAAAAAGCACGTCATGTGTTGATGACTGTGTGTCATGTTTCCATAGGAACTGGAGACTCTTGACAATGGGAAGCCATATGCAGTTGCCTACACAGTGGATGTGCCCAATGTGGTGAAATGTTTCAGGTAACAAACACATGCTGGTTTGAATAAAGTTGCTTTTCAAATGTTGGGGGATACACTGCAAAGAGAGAGACAGAATTCTGCTTTTGATATTGTGATTTCATATTTTCGATCTGAATTTAAAGCATTGGTGCTCTGCTCAGGTACTACGCAGGATGGGCTGACAAATGGGAAGGAAAGACCATCCCCATCGATGGAGATTATTTCTGCTACACCAGACATGAACCCATTGGAGTCTGTGGACAGATCATACCGGTGAGGACAGTCGTGCTTGGAATCGTGCTTTATTGGAATTGGCAGTAACCAAGCAAACAATATTATCATACACACAACAAAAATACAACCCTTTTGTTTTGCTCCCATTTTTCATGAGCTGAACACAAAGATGTGAAACATTTTCTATGTACAGTAGTCCCTCGTTTATGGCGGTTAATTGGTTCCACACCTGACTGTGATAAGCGATTTTCCACAAAGTAGGAGTTATTATTTGAAAATGGAAATACCTTTTTGCGACCTTCTAAATACATTTTTTAGCATTCTTCCAAGCCCTCGAGACATGAAATATAAGATAATATAAGATATGCCTTTATTCGTCCCTCAGTGGGGAAATTTGCATTGCACAGCAGCAAGAGTACAGAATCAGTTAAGCAGTACAAAATACACAATATAGAAAAATAAACAATATAAACAACCCAAGTATTAACAAAATCAACAGTGTTAGCCAGAGTTATATATGTACAATAACAGTATGCAGATAATATGAAACGAGATGAGATATATGACCAGTCTATACACGAGTGAGTTAATATGAGGCATTATAGAAATACTTCACATAGAACTATATATACTTAATATATTGCATTTAGAGCCTTAATATTGCATGTGGAGGTTGATCAGATATTGCACAGTGAATGGAGTCTTGAGTAATTATATTATATTATATTATATTATATTATATTATATTATATTATATTATATTATATTATATTATATTATATTATATTATATTATATTATATTATATTATATTATATTATATTATATTATATTATATTATATTATATTATGCATAATATATTATGCATATAATATGCATATTATGACATCACCAGGCTTAGAATGTGTCATATCCCCATCTCATCAACATGTCTGATCCACTTGTGATACTTCCTCTTCTCTCAAGCAAACCCAGCCATCATCATCGTCATTTACAGTGGGATCTTAAACACCACTGCTGCCTGCAGCGTCATTTTTACTGCTAATATACAACGATGGATTCCGTGTATCTATGTAGCTATCTGTATATTATGCCTCGGAATATTGCCATTCATTTATTCTCAGGTCATATCTATCTATTAGCAGTGTATTTTGAGCTGAGGCGCCTCTTTTAACATTCCTGCCAAAGTACACATTTTTAGTAAATATTATATTATGGCTATTATGTGCATACTGATATACTTCAACATGTTGCCTTTTTAAGCTTTGTCGTCAGAGGTTTTGCATTAATGCTAAGCCAGAATCTTTTCAGAATTTTTGTTGTCATTCTAGAGATCATGCAAAGCAAAATTTGTTCTCAATCAGAAATCACTCCACACTCTTTATTGCTCTCTGGTACTACCATATCTTACTTATTGTGTGGAAATATGGGATAATAACTATAAAAGCAATCTTCACTCGCTAAATGTACTGCAAAAAAGGTCAGTAAGGATAATTCATAATGCCGCCTACAGAGAACATACTAACTCCTTATTTCTAAAATCACAAATACTTCAACTTGCTGATATAGTTCATCTTCAAACAGCTAAAATAATGCATAAGGCTAAAAACAACCAATTAGCTAAAAATGTCATCCAATACTTCTCTACAAGAGAGGAGAAATATGATCTCAGGGAAGAAGTACATTTGAAACACTTCTATGCTAGGACTACGTTATGCTAGCCATAGCATTTCAGTATGTGGAATCAAACTATGGAATGGATTGAGTAAGGACCTCAAACAATGCACAACGATGAGCCAATTCAAGAAACAATACAAGCAGTTGATGTTTGCTAAATACAAGGATGAAGAGTCTTGAACCAGTCATGATGTGCTATATATATCACTATATTGACACGCACTATGGTACACATTATGGCATTGGATGCTCATATAATAATGATCATATAACAATAATAATGCAATAAAAAATAAATTTAAAAAAATGGAAATGGAAAGCAGGAAGTGAACAAATGTAACAGTTAGTGATTGTAAAAGTACCAGATGGAGGGGTAGGATTTAATAAGCTTTGCTTCTTCCTACTCCTTTTGGACATGTGGAACTGTGAACTGATTATGGGATGCACTCAATTGTAATCTGATGCATGTTCAAATGAAATTAAACCATTACCATTACAGTAATGTGTGTTTTTTTTCTCCTTTCAGTGGAACTTCCCTCTCTTGATGCAGGCGTGGAAACTTGGCCCTGCTCTTGCAACGGGTAACACGGTGGTGATGAAAGTTGCTGAGCAGACGCCGCTCACCGCGCTCTACGTGGCCAACCTTATCAAAGAGGTACGGCCATGGTCAGACGTGTACACATACACTCATCAGTTTTAGGCTCTGAATGATTTACCTCAGGGGGGGGTCCAAAGTGCGGCCCATGGTACACTGTAGAAATAAAATAAAATACCCCAAAAAATATATGGAGCCCTTGGTGGAAAATGTTTGGAAAATGTGAGTAGAACTGTTCTTGAACCTTGAACCATTCCCACTCACATTCATACCTATGGACAATTTGGAGTGGCTAATTAACCTAGCATGTTTTTGGAATGTGGGAGGAAACCGGAGTACCCGGAGAAAACCCACGCATGCACGGGGAGAACATGCAAACTCCACACAGGGATGGCCGAGGGTGGAATTGAAGCCTGGTCTCCTAGCTGTGAGGTCTGCGCGCTAACCACTCGTCCACCGTGCAGCCCCTTTTATGTACTATTCTTAACAATTATTTTTAGAGCACTGTTAGCTAGGTTTTTTTTATGTAGCTGATACATTAAACATATTTGCCTTCAATGTTTTTTAACCACTTTTTGTCTCTCCTACAACATTCCTCTCACCTACTGCGTCCATTACATTTAATTACTTTGTCATGTGTGCTTTTTGTAGACATTTCAATGACACATGGAGAAACCAGTAACCATAAATATGGCTTTGTGATAATCAGTGTGGACTTTCAACTTGCCGTATATGTCATATGATTAATGATCCCCAATAACCTGCTTTTACAGCACCGTGCAAACATGTCCAATTACTTGCACAAATTAACCCGTGACGCTGCAGAGTAATAGTTTTATTATATGTTGTACTGTTCATTGCATAATAATGAATTGATTTAATAAAGCCTTGATTTAATAAATCACAAAACAATTTTAGACCAGCTATGTTTTTCCAGCGAGCGGCACATAGTGAAAGCTGAAAGGTTGCAAGAGCTACTTTCATATCTTGTAACGCAACACGTGTACTGTAGTTATGCTAAGACATAAGAAAAACCTTCAAGGAAAAACCGCATAGTATCAATTTTGCCCTTTCTTGTTTTCCCACATTTTTGTTGTTTTTTTTTGGCCAATATTTAACTTTCTTTTGAAATAATCTTTTCGCAATATTATGATTTCATTCCCATATTATAATTTCTCACCCAGAAATGACAACTTTTTTAAAATTTAGTTTTGTAATATTACGCCGAGACTTAATTTTTTCAGTTCATCAAACATGACAACACAACTGAATACAAAATGCGTTTTTAAAACTAAACTTCACTGAGATTAATTCAGATCTATCAGTGTGGAAAAGGTTACAGAGCCATTTTTAAGGCTTTGGGACTCCAGCAACCCACAGTGAGAGCCATTATCCAGAAATAGTGAAAACGTGCAACAGTGGTGAACCTTCCCAGGAGTGGCCGGCCAACCAAAATAACCCAGAGAGGTCACAAAAGACCCCACAACAACACCCCCAGAAATGACAACTTTTTAAAAATTTCGTTTTGTAATATTACGCCTTTTTTTTTCAAGTATTTCACTTAATTTTTTCAGTTCATCAAACATGACAACACAACTGAATACAAAATGCGTTTTTAAAACTAAACTTCACTGAGATTAATTGAGATCTATTATAGGGTGTACTGTTCATTGCACAAGACTTAATTGATTTAATAAAGCCTTGATTTAAGACTTGATTTAATAAATCACAAAGCAACTTTAGACCAGCTATGTTTTTATCAATTAGTATCAATTTTGCCCTTTGTTTTCCAACATTTTTGTTGTTTTTTTTTGGCCAATATTTAATTTTCTTTTGAAATAATCTTTTCGCAATATTATGATTTCATTCCCATATTATAATTTCTCACCCAGAAATGACAACTTTTTTAAAATTTAGTTTTGTAATATTACGCCGAGACTTAATTTTTTCAGTTCATCAAACATGACAACACAACTGAATACAAAATGTGTTTTTAAAACTAAACTTCACTGAGATTAATTCAGATCTATCAGTGTGGAAAAGGTTACAGAGCCATTTTTAAGGCTTTGGGACTCCAGCAACCCACAGTGAGAGCCATTATCCAGAAATAGTGAAAACGTGCAACAGTGGTGAACCTTCCCAGGAGTGGCCGGCCAACCAAAATAACCCAGAGAGGTCACAAAAGACCCCACAACAACACCCCCAGAAATGACAACTTTTTAAAAATTTCCTTTTGTAATATTACGACTTTTTTTTTCAAGTATTTCACTTAATTTTTTCAGTTCATCAAACATGACAACACAACTGAATACAAAATGCGTTTTTAAAACCAAACTTCACTGAGATGAATTCAGATCTATTATAGGGTGTACTGTTCATTGCACAAGACTTAATTGATTTAATAAAGCCTTGATTTAAGACTTGATTTAATAAATCACAAAGCAACTTTAGACCAGCTATGTTTTTCCAGCAAGGGAAAGTAGAACTGTTCTTGAACCTGAAATCTAGTCATCTTTACACTCCTATTACTCAAAATAGTAGCTATATTCAGAGAATATATTCAGCGTGTGCCATCATTGTATTCTAGTGGTGGCTTTAATGGCTTTATACTCCCAACTATTACCCAACATTAGATCAGATTAGATTAGATTAGATTCAACTTTATTGTTATTGCTCATGTCACTGGTACAGGGCAACAAAATGCAGTTAGCATCCAACCAGAAGTGCAATTTTATAAGTACATTAGTAGTAAGTATGGACAGATCTATGTAAATAAAACTATACAGGCTATGACTATAATACAGTGAGAATATGTACAGGGATATAAATGACTATAATATGGCTATTGTAGATTATACAGATTATAAACAGTATGGGTATGACAATATATAATATAATATATACAGTATTGCAATGGGGTGACTAGGGTATGGAAATGACTATAATATGGCTATTGTAGATTATACAGATTATAAACAGTATGGATATGACAATATATAATAACAGTAATATGTACAGTATTGCAGTGAAGTGACTAGAGTAGAGTATGGTTATTGCGGATTATATAAATTATAAACAGTATGATCAATGAATCAACAAGATAGTATATGTACAATAGTACACCAACATAGTAGACATAATTAGAGTAAACAAGACATCTCGTGTGTGTCACAGTTAATACAACATGATCAAAATCTTAAGACAGTTCAGTTGAAAAATAGCTAGAATTGACCTTTTGCACATTTGTAGAGAGTAGAGTAGTAACTCTACTACATATGTAGTAGAGTTACTATATATATAGGATTATTATGTTGTTATTAATGTGCCTGTTGTGAGATCTTTTGAAACTGTAATAAATGCTTGACAATCACATCTGTTGCTTGTCAGACTGAACAATGACCAAGTGGCCAATGCAGAATACTACATTCATAATGTATTCATCTGTCTATCTATCCATCCGTCCGTCCGTCCATCCATCCCTTATCCTCACGAGGGTTGTGGGGGTGCTGGAGCCTATCCCAGCTGTCTTCAGGCGAGAGGCTGGTGGCCAGCCAATCACAGGGCACATATAGACAAACAACCATTCACACTCACATTCATACCTATGGACAATTTGGAGTGGCTAATTAACCTAGCATGTTTTTGGAATGTGGGAGGAAACCGGAAAAAAAAAAGTCGTAATATTACAAAACGAAATTTTTAAAAAGTTGTCATTTCTGGGGGTGTTGTTGTGGGGTCTTTTGTGACCTCTCTGGGTTATTTTGGTTGGCCGGCCACTCCTGGGAAGGTTCACCACTGTTGCACGTTTTCACTATTTCTGGATAATGGCTCTCACTGTGGGTTGCTGGAGTCCCAAAGCCTTAAAAATGGCTCTGTAACCTTTTCCGCACTGATAGATCTGAATTCATCTCAGTGAAGTTTGGTTTTAAAAACACATTTTGTATTCAGTTGTGTTGTCATGTTTGATGAACTGAAAAAATTAAGTCTCGGCGTAATATTACAAAAATAAATTTTAAAAAAGTTGTCATAACCCTAACCCTAACCCTAACCCTAACCCTTTTTATATACTATTCTAAACAATTATTTTTAGAGCACTGTTAGCTAGGTTTTTTTGTAGCTGATACATTAAACATATTTGCCTTCCATGTTTTTTTTACTCACTTTTTGTCTCTCCTACAACATTCCTCTTAAATTACATGCGTCATGGTCAGTTATGCAAATGACCCTCATCTAGCGCTCCCCCTAATTGAAAAAAAATCAGTGTATGTTATTCTAATCATTAGAGGTCAACTCTGCTGACTCTTTTAAAGGTGGGCTTCCCTGAAGGAGTGGTGAATATTTTGCCCGGCATGGGGCCTTCAGCCGGAGCTGCCATTGCAAGACACATGGACGTTGACAAAGTGGCCTTCACAGGATCCACAGAGGTAGGAACCATCTGTCTTTCATTTCCACTTCTTCTCTGTCAACCAAAGTCACAATCACGATTGAGCAGTATCTGTCCACAGGTTTGTGTAACATTGATGTCTGATAGAACATTGTGTAACGTTGGCTTATTGTTGTATGCGCAACAAGTGCTTGCTTTTGTAAATATCACCTACTTTGGGCTGCATGCGCATGCGTGGGTGTGTTTGCTATGATTTACAAGTGTCCCTCAACTTGTCCCAGGAGTTATGTGATGCAGCACTGACAGCAGTTTGCTAGTTTTGATCGAGGGAATGGAATCATTAATCCTCTAAAACAGGGGTGCTCATTAAGTTGATTGCGATCTACCGGTCGATCGCGGAGGTGGTACTGGTCGATCGCTGGTCGATCGCGGCGTGACATTAAAAAAATATCATCCCAGCATCAATGCCGTCACTTGATTGATATACAGGGCAGCCATTCAGATGACAACTGAATGTTGCCCTTCGGGCGACCAATCAAATCAAACAACGTCTCTAATTGCAGCAGAACTTACGATGTCAGCCTATCATCCATCCCCGTTACTTGATTGACATACAGGACAACCAATCAGATGACAACTGAATTTTGACCTTTAGGTCACCGCTCATGCGTAAACAACGATGCAAAGTGCTAAGCTAGTCGGCGAATTGCGAGATTTTAAAGCCCTCGCTAAAGTTTATGGTCACTAAAATGAGTGAAGGAGCTGAACCAAGTAAAAAGGCAAAAACTGGACCAAGTAAAAAGGCAAAAAACATATCACTTCCATACGGATATGGAATATTATACGGATATTATGATACGGATATTATCCATGACTGATAAACATTTGGAAGTGTGCTTGAGGCTGGCTATCAGCAGCTACTGTCCGGACTATGCATCCCTGGCTGGTTCAATTCAGTGCAAGTCATCAAAGTAAACTCAGGTAATTACAAAAAATGTTAATAGTTAATTATGTGTGTTTTGCAATATTGGCTCATTTGGTTATGTAAGGTACATCAACATACATTGTACGTACAAATAATCCTCAATACATTTGAAAATAAATAGATGTTCTGCATTTTTGTAGTGGGTAGATCATTTTGACTCGGTCATTTTAAAAGTAGCTCGCATGCTGAAAAAGTGTGAGCACCCCTGCTCTAAAAGAACCACTACCCAGTACAATAAAGCCTCATTTTTGGGTGAAATTCCACTATGTGCCATGTGGGAAGTAAGGTTCTCCCTATTGCTCACGGTTGCCTTGTTGGTGTCCTTTTAGGTGGGTCATCTCATCCAGCAGGCATCAGGCAACAGCAACCTAAAAAAGGTCACGCTGGAGCTTGGAGGAAAGAGTCCCAACATCATCCTGTCTGATGCAAACAGTATGTATGGATGAATGATCGAGTTCTATCTGCTTCACTACTTGCACTTCAATGTCACAACTATTCTAGCCATACCAGTTGGGCTACCTTTGCCAAGCTTGGCATCATGCAAACATGTCTTGACAGTGCAAACAATGACAGGTCTGGGCCTGGTGATCTGGTTCAAATAGGATTCTACTTTAGCAACAACATCCCGCATGGTACTCTGCTCCAAATTCTTTTTCACGCTTGGCATACACCAGGGCTCGACAATAACGATGTACCGATGGCCCGGGGCAAGTTAAAACAAAATTGGGGCAAATAAATCCAATCAGTGATATTCCCGTCGGGCAAGTGTACTTTGGCATGCCATACTGCCAAGAGTTTTTTTAAAAGCGGTTCTTGTTGGGTGTTGGTAAAACACGGACTGCGTAATTCCGGTGCTAATTTGCAAACCAATCCTTGCAAATCTTGAAATGGACCAATCAGAATCGCGTTTTACCCACACCCGTTCTTGTTGGCGATCAACCAATGAGCGATGGTTTGACTAGGAAAACATCTATCATGGCGTCCCTGCCAACATGGTCTAATTCTTCAACAACTTGTGAAGGAAAAGAGCAAAAAGTGATGAACCAGTGCCTCCTAAACAAGTATTTTATTAGCGGCAGCAAATCAAATGATGGCACAGGTGAGTGAATCACATTGCTGTGACAATTTGAAGTGGTCACAATGAAACACCACCCATTAGATCCAATACCAAGTGCTGATTTTGCACAAGCTACAAAATCTAGCGCTTCCATTTCTCGCTGGATTTTTCTCACCTTTGCTTCACAAATTATTGTTTGACAAATTGAGCATTTTTTTCTGGATTCAAAACACTTTACTAGTACACAAATGTGTCTATTCAATAATGTTTCATTGTGGTGCACAATTTATAAATATCACTGCTTACTACGACTACCATGTGTAAGGTAGTATGGCATGCCATGTTAACATACGTTTCAGACATTCCTCCAAATACAATGCATCAGTACTATTATCTGATGAATTATCAGCATATATTGATATATGATATCATTATGGCAGTCTTTTCATTTTACATGGGGCAAGTTCGGGCAAGTAGTTGTCACCTTAAGGATTCCCCATGGGCAAGTCATTTTTGTTTTTAATGTAGAGCCCTGTACACTCCCCATAATATTCCAAAATGTCAACTCTCATTGCATTGTCATCTGAACAAGGGCCATTTCTGAGCCTGATCATCAGCAGATAGAGAGATATAGAGATAGATTGGGCTGTGTTGGCTTTGCACCAAACATACTTCCTGGTTTATGTTTTCCAAAACATTACTACAAACGAGCCTTGATATGCTGTTTCTTCAGGTATGGCTTTTTCTTTTCAGTAACGCCCATGGAGACGTTCCTTGTGATTGGCACGTTGAGAAACACTTGTCATGAAGTGTTTGTTTATTCCGATTTTGTGTGTTCCATGTCCAGTGGAGGATGCGGTGGAGCAGGCCCACTTCGCTCTGTTTTTCAACCAAGGCCAGTGTTGCTGTGCCGGCTCTCGCACGTACGTCCAAGCCGACATCTACGAGGAGTTTGTGGAACGCAGCGCTGAGAGAGCCAAGAGACGAGTGGTGGGAAACCCCTTCGACTTAAAAACAGAGCAGGGACCCCAGGTAACACTCGCAACGCTATACAAAAGAATTGATCAGGGAGGTCCAAAGTGCGGCCCCAGGGCCGTTGTTTTGTTTCTTTTGTTAATGTACATACATATACACATATACATTTTCTGTGCCTCCATTGCTGAGGCAGCTGCAAGATGGTCGGTGCAAGTAGGCCACTCAGGGCCACTGTCAAGCTGAAGAAGGAGTCCTAGGAGCTTGGATGGCTTGTGGGACTCCTCAAGCAGCTGACAGGTACCGTCAGGCTAAGCAGCTTTGGCGTTGGTTGAGGCAATTCGGTGAGGCCATGGAGCACGACTTTTGGTCAGCTTCGAAGAGGTTATGGCAAACCGTCCGGCGCTTCAGAAAAGGCTAAGCAGTGCCCACATTGAGAACAGTACCTGTGGATTATCAGACCGGGGTGGTGGTCCCCTTCTTAAAGAAGGGCGACCAGAGGGTGTGTTCCAACTATTGGGGGATCACACTCCTTTGTCCCCCTGGGAAAGTCTAAGTCTGGGAAAGAGAAGGGTACGCCCGTTGGTCGAACCCTTGCTACATGAGGTCCTGGTTTTCGTCCCGGTTGCGGAACACTAGACTAGCTCTAGAGCAGAGGTAGGGAACCTATGGCTCGGGAGCCAGGTAGGGCTCTTTTGATGACTGTATCTGGCTCTCAAGCATTTCTTACCACAATAAAAATGTATGTTTGCTAACATTTTAAAGTAAACATCACAGAAATCACTGTTAAAAATATTAAAAATCAACAACTTTCTTATGCATTTTAATCCATCCATCTATTTTCTACTGCAATACGGCCGACCATATCTATCTTTCCTGATGATATTTTCCAGGTCAAACACCAAAACTCGATTATTACTGGGTAATGCGGTCGTGTACCTCGGTCATTAAGATGTAAATGTAAACTTTCCTCCTTTAGTCAAATAGTCACCTAGCTAAAGCTGCAGAACCAAGCCTTCTGGCAAAGATGGCCAAAAGAATGAAATATACGGAGTACGGTGCAAAACCATGCAGCAGCAGAAGTTGCATTAATGGCAGCAAGTATTTGATTTATTATTGGACACTGCGCTGCTCACAAAAGTGTGCTGGCCACACCCCCTTGGCGTGGGGTAGTGTGCCTGGTCTACGTAATTCGAGCCCATTATATCTAAAACTGTTGGTCTTATATAAAAATGCACACATTTTATTGCATTCAATGTTTAAAAAAATGTATATGGCTCTCACAGATACACATTTTAAAATATCTGGTCTTCATGGCTCTTGTAGCCAAAAAGGTTCCCGACCCCTGCTCTAGAGGGTGCTTGAGGATGCATGGGAGTTTGCCCAACCGGTCTACATGTGCTTTGTGAACTTGGAAAAGGCATTCGACCGTGTCCCTTTCAGTGCCCTTTGGGGGGTTCTACGGGAGTAATGCATTGGTGGTGCGATACTACCTACCATCCAGTCCCTGTACAAACGGGGCCGGAGCTTGGTTCGCATTGCCAGCAGTAAGTGAGGCTGCTTCTGGTGAACGATGGTAATGGTAATGGTTTAATTTCATTTGAACATGCATCAGATTACAATTGAATGCATCCCATAATCAGTTCACAGTTCCACATGTCCAAAAGGAGTAGGAAGAAGCAAAGCTTATTAAATCCTACCCCTCCATCTGGTACTTTTACAATCACTAACTGTTACATTTGTTCACTTCCTGCTTTCCATTTCCATTTTTTTAATTTTTTTTTATTGCATTATTATTGTTATATGATCATTATTATATGAGCATCCAATGCCATAATGTGTACCATAGTGCGTGTCAATGTTTTGACTTTAACCTTGTAATATTATAATGTTTTACACAATTGTTGGTTTCTCATGATGTGACAACAACAAAATGTCTTTTCCTGTAATATAAGTGTCTTTATTTTCCCTTGTAATATCACCACCTTTTTAAATTGGGGCTTTTTGCCTTCTTAGAATATGACTATTTTTATATATTTTTTAAATATTTATTTTTATTTGATTTCTTTCCCCTGTAGCATTATAACATTTGCTGCAACCTAACCTTCCAAAAATTTGTTGAAGAAATAATTAATTTCATTTTCTTTAATATTTCATTAACTGGAAGGACATTATCTTTTCATCATACTATTTTGACTTTACTGTCATAAAATTACCACTGTTTTATTACAATTTATGCTGGTATTTATTACATTTTTTTCTGACTATTCTCACTTTTTTCTTGTAATTTCTTTCTTGAAATTATGACTTATCATATTTTTACTTGATTCTCATAAAATTAGCATTTTTTCCACAACTTAGTTCAAAATTAAAAAAAAATCCCATTGTTTCTAATAATGTTATGACTTTTTAAAAAATATTTCCCCAAGAAATGAAAACAGCTAAGGTTGTTCCAATTTTTAAAAATGGTGACAAATCGGCCAGTCTCCTTACTACCCCAATTCTCCAAAATTATTGAGAAGCTATTCAACAATAGGCTGGATAAATTTATTAATGTGAACGAATTACTATCAGGAGATCATATTTCTCCTCTCTTGTAGAGAAATATTGGATGACATTTTTAGCTAATTGGTTGTTTTTAGCCTTATGCATTATTTTAGCTGTTTGAAGATGAACTATATCAGCAAGTTGAAGTATTTGTGATTTTAGAAATAAGGAGTTAGTATGTTCTCTGTAGGCGGCATTATGAATTATCCTTACTGACCTTTTTTGCAGTACATTTAGCGAGTGAAGATTGCTTTTATAGTTATTATCCCATATTTCCACACAATAAGTAAGATATGGTAGAACCAGAGAGAAAAGTCACTGTCACTGATTCTGTTTACAATTTTAGACAGAATTTCTATGCACAAGCAAAGGCGTGGAGGGACTCCGGTTCGGGGGCCTTAGGATCTCATCTCTGCTATTTGTGAATGATGTGGTTCTTATGGCCTCCTCTGGCTTTGACCTTCAGTGTTTTTTGGGACATCTTACATCTGAGTGAAGCGTCTGAGATGAGACTCAGTACCTCCAAATCAGACGCTATGGTTCTCAGTCGGGAAAGGGTGGAGTGCTCCCTCCGGGTCCTGCCCCAGGTGGAGGAGTTTATAGTCAAGACAAAGATATCAGAGTCTTGCAAAAGAATGTGATTAGACGTTTGAGGTCCATGATGGAGACAACAATATTTGAATGTTTACATTTCTATTAGCATTCGTCTGCCAAGGACCAATGCCAAGACATTTTTGTCCTGTCACACTTTAAGCTGTTAGATTCCAACGCTCAAACAAACCCTGATGACGTAAGAGGAATGTGTGTGCGTCTCTCACACATTTGCACATCCTCTGTATACACTCTACTGTACTCTATGTACTGTACTGTATCTCTCTATCAATACACAAAAAACTGCACTACACCTGGGGTGTCCAAAGGTGGACCAGGGGCCATTTCAGGTCAGCTGTTTTTTTTTTATTGACCCATTCGCCACATTTGAAAAATATTATTAGCAAAATAATATGGCAAAAAATAAAAAAAATGGCAAAATAAGCAATAGTTTTACAAGAATAAAGTCAAAATATTGGGAAAAAGTTTGTCATTATAGCAGAATAACCTTGTTTTTAATTTTAGCAGCATAAAATTTAAATATTGAAATGAATATATAATACTAGATAGATAGATAGATGAGATATATAAAAACTTCATTAATCCCGAACGAAATTCTTGTGCCAGAGTACACTATATTTATAGTACAATATATATTACAACAGCAAAAATGCAAAATACAACCACAAATAAAAAATATACAAAGTAAACAGTGCAAGTGTTCCAATTGCTAAATAACTTGCTAAAAAACTACGCTATAAGTGAAAAAGTATATATATAAAAAAACACAGGACGGCGCCGATATAATAGAGGGAATAAAGTCATAATATCATTGGAATATTGACATAATATTATAAGAAGAAAATGATCGGTGTTTGAACATCTCTGTCTGGCTGTACTAAATCCAAGTGCTATGTATTATTGTGGTCACAAGGTGGCAGTTATGCACCCACATGAAACAAGTACTCCTCCTGCTCTGTGTGGAAGTGGTACATTTTTGGCTTCTTACTTAGTTTTTCCTCCCACTCCATTTGGAACACATAGAGTTTAGAATAAATACATTGGAGGCTAGCTCGGTAGCTTGCTATGCGTCGTGGTCCTGTAGCCTGTGCATTAGCAATGTGGTGTAAACAAGGCGACTGGAGGGGTGTTGTAATGAAGTTCCAAAGTGTATGTAGAAGGTAGTGAGGAGGTTTTATGTGCGTCTGCAGGTGGATGAGGAGCAGTTCAACAAGATCTTGGGTTACATCAGCAGCGGGAAAAGAGAAGGCGCCAAACTGATGTGCGGGGGTGGTGCGGCTGCGGACAGAGGATACTTCATCCAACCTACCGTCTTTGGAGATGTCCAGGATGACATGACCATCGCCAGGGAGGAGGTACGTACACGTGTAGATATGTTTCTCATGACATTACAACTTTAAAAATAATAAATTGGAAGAAAATAACCAATTTTATACTACTATAAAATACTACTAATACTATACTACTAAATGATGATTTGTCCTCATAATATTACCACTTCAGTTTGGCAAAATTGCAGCTTTTTGTATTGTTAGAATATCACCTTTTCCCATGAAAAGTACAGTTTTTTTTTAGATTTCTACTGGAGATTTTTTACTTTTTTCTTCTGACTAAAATGATATGATTTTTCCTCATAATATTGCAACTTTATGCTCGTGAAATTGTGATTATTTTTTATTTTGAGAAATTAACTTTATTCTCCTAAAAGTACAGCTGTTTTTTTCAGTTTCTATTTGAACTTTTTTTATAAAGGATAACTTTATTTCCATAATATTATAATATTTCAGCCCAAATTATATTTTTCCTTATAATTTTTTATTTCATCATTTTTAATTTATTTAATTTTAAATAAATTTATATTTATTTATATAATTTTATATAATTTTTTATATTTTTTTATATTTAATTTAATTTATATAATAAATAAATAATTTGTCAATAATTATAAAAATAAGACTTTTTCCTTAGATATTTGTTTTCCTCAATATTTTGATATTTTGACTTCTTGTCAGTTTTTTTCATGTCAGCTCCCCCCCATTGATTTAATGTTTCTTCTTTGAAATGAAACATTATTTCAACTCTATGCTCATAATATTGCAACTTTATTCTCGTTAAATTTAGATTTTTTATTTTGAGAAATTAACTTTATTCTCCTAAAAGTACAGCTGTTTTTTTCAGTTTCTATTTTAACTTTTTTTATTATAAACGATAACTTTATTTCCATAATATTATAATATTTCAGCGCAAATTACATTTTTCCTTATAATTTTTATTTCATAATTTTTAATAATTTATATAATATTTTTTTATATTTAATTTAATTTATATAATAAATAAATAATTTGTCAATAATTATAAAAATAAGACTTTTCCTTAGATATTTGTTTTCCTCAATATTTTGATATTTTGACTTCTTGTCAGTTTTTTTCATGTCAGCTCCCCCCCATTGATTTAATGTTTCTTCTTTTGAAATGAAACATTATTTCAACTCTATGCTCATAATATTGCAACTTTATTCTCGTTAAATTTCGATTTTTTATTTTGACAAAAGGACTTTATTCTCCTAAAAGTACAGCTGTTTTTTCAGTTGCTATTTGAACTTTTTTCTTATAAAGGATAACTTTATTTCCATAGTAATATCATATTTCAGCCCAAATTATATTTTTCCTTATAATTTTACGACTTTTTCCATAGATATTTGTTTTCCTCAATTTTTTGATATTTTGACTTCTTGTCAACCTCATGCAGTTTTTTTCATGTCAGCTACCCCCCCCCCCCATGATTTCATGTTTCTTCTTTGTTTTGTTTGTCATCATATAAAAAACATGAAATATTATTTCAACTCTTGCAACTTTATTCTCGTCAAATTTAGATTTTTTTTTCTTTTTGAGAAAATGACTTTATTCTCCTAAAAGTACAGCTGTTTTTTTCAGTTGCTATTTGAACTTTTTTCTTATAAAGGATAACTTTATTTCCATAATAATATCATATTTCAGCCCAAATTATAGATTTCCTTATAATTTTACGACTTTTTCCTTAGATATTTGTTTTCCTCGATATTTTGACTTCTTGTCAACCTCATGCAGTTTTTTTTTTCATGTCAGCTACCCCCCCTCCCATTGATTTAATGTTTCTTCTGTTTTGTTTGTCATCATATAAAAAACATGAAATATTAGTTCAACTCTATGCTCATAATATTGCAACTTTACTCTAGTCAAATTTTGATTTTTTTTTTCTTTTGAGAAAAGGACTCTTTTTTTTTTCATTCCTGCTTTTTTTTCCCCACAACTATTTCAGCTTTATTTCTTGCAATATTATATTATATTCTTGCATATTTTCACGATTTTGCTCCAAAATTGTGTTTCTCATATTTAATTTTTTTCAAATATTTTTTTTCTTTAATATTTCAACTCTCTTATTTTTGCTCATAATATTTAATAAAATTGAAAATCTTCTTTATTTGTTTGACACAACTTTTTCTGTAAAAAAAAAACCTTTTCCGTATTTTTGTGTGTCTGTGTAAATTTGTGTATTAATGGTGACTTTAGTCCCATAACGTTTTGATGTTATTATCATGACATTCTAAAAGTCATCCAAGCTGTACACTGACTACTTTAGTGAAGAGACATGGTGCCATGTCTGGGAGTGTGAAGTAGCATGTACTGCATACACATGGTACACTAAAGTTGTACCGTACATTCAGCCTTTCCAGTACGATGTCTTGTGGTGTTTTGTAGATCTTTGGTCCAGTCATGCAGATCCTGAAGTTCAAGACGCTGGAGGAGGTGGTGGAGCGAGCCAACGATTCGAAATACGGCCTGGCAGCTGCCGTGTTTACAAAAGACATCGACAAGGCCAGCTACATTTCCAACGCACTCCGCGCTGGCACAGTCTGGTAGGACTTTTTCCACCTTTTTTGAGCCATGCCAAGTTTTTTACATTGGAAAAATCTTGCGGAACACTAACCAAAAATGTTACATAATCACACTCGTACGTATATGTACGTATAGCAGGGGTCTCAAACTCAATTTACTTGGAGGCCACTGGAGCTCGGGTCTGGGTGAGACTGGGCCGCATCAGGTTTTCCAAAAAAAAAAAAAAAAAAAACAAATTTATAAAAACCAAAAAAATTTAAAAAACTTCGCTTTGGTTCCAATTTTCTACAAGAAAAGCTCTGATAAAACATTCCACTGTTCTCAAATATCTTACTTTTTATTTTTCTACACAAAATAAGATGAAAAATAAATGAACAAATCAAGAATAAAGAAAATCAATCAGTCATAAATAAATAAATATAATAATAATAATAATAAAACGGCAAATAATAAAAACTTAAGAAACCACATATACTTGGTGGGTAGACAAATTATTTTTTCAGATTAAAATGAACAAAGCATTATTAGAGCCCTGTAGACATGACAAAACACGACTATAGTCACATTTATACTCTTTTTATTTACAACATATTGCGCAACTGCAGGGTCTTGAGACACATGCTAACTCGCAAACTAGAGAGCTAGCGACCTAAACGGTAGCCTTCAAGTTATTTCCTTTCAACTTAAATAGCCAAAAACTTACCACTTCCACACATATAGGGAGGATAACTATTAACAGTTATTTAACCTTTAACATGAACATGAATCAAACGTAATAATTTTTTCTGGGTACATGATACCATACAGCATCCATATCAAACTTGCGCGGGCCGCACTAACATTAAACTTTCATATCAAGGCGGGGGCCTCAAACTAGTGTCCTGCGGGCCACATTTGGCCCGCGGGCTGCGTATTTGAGACCCCTGCTGTATAGTATGTTTAATAATATAATTTCTCAATTTATTTCTACTCACTCAGTGTGAAATCAGTGCCATGTTGTTCAGCAGTACATTAACCATTATACATTTTTGACAACGGTTGGAAATATTTTGAAAAGTATACGTATATATGTTTGTCTTTATCTAAATTTTGGACAATGTTTTGACTTGACAGTCATACATAATTTTCATGTCATACATCAGTTTTGTGTGGTGTGCATCACGGTGGAAAGTGGAAATCTGATCTCGCTGCCCAAGGGCAAGCTTGACGCAACTGTGCTGGTCCGATCACGGATCCCTGAGGATTCCTGTGGCTACCATTTTTAAAAAAAAACACACCAAAAAAAAAAGCCCTTATTATGAATATTGTCATGTTTGCGGCCAGTGAATGAACGCTGTGGTATTTGTTCCCCGCAGGATCAATTGCTACGACGTGTTTGGGGCCCAGGCCCCGTTTGGAGGATACAAGGCTTCGGGGAACGGCAGAGAACTGGGAGAGTACGGCCTGGACAACTACACCGAAGTCAAAACGGTAACTGCTACCTTCTTTACACTTCTCCGTATATTATGACTTTATTATGACAATATTATGTTTTCCACAAACAAATTTTAAAAAATGACAACTTTGTTTCCCACTTAAAAAATATCATTTTTATGGGCATGCCTGCAAAGCAGCAGCCCATCTTAATATTCCTTCCAGAAATGTTTAGTTTTTATATCTTAATCTGCCATTTTTTACGCAATTAATGCGGCAAAGACAACAAGAAGGACCCCCACACATGTCACACCACCGCTTACACCTGTTCTATTTTTAGAAACACCACATTTCAGCGAAAAAAAGGAATTTACAGATTATTCTCAGCCTTGTAGCTCAGCCATACGGTTTATTATTGCTGAATTTTCGAGACAAACTTATGAACTCTCTGTGTGGCTAATTAGTTTTTTCGTTGGGAGTTGTTTTGGCTCCATCTTCATCAGAAGACGTGGGCACTGAGCCAAAATCCACATCGGCTCCCACTCTGGCGCTAGACTGGTGGAGGCTGAAAAATCCGTTTTTTTTTGCAAACAATTCCTCCTCATGGCCACACCGTTCGAGCTAGCTCAGGGGTGGGCAAACTATGGCCCGGGGGCCACATCCGGCCCGCCAAGTGATTGAATATGGCCCGTCTGTTCTTTTTCAAGTATTTCATTTCAATTTATCGTACAACCTGGCATCATGGCTTGAGCCAACCTTTTGATGGTTTAAGTAGCTGTTTTATCAATATTGTTATTTGATGTGGTCTGTTGTTTACAAAGTGCTCCTGAAAAAAAGGGACACAAGCACAAAAAAATAAAATAAAAAATAAAAAATTAATAAAACAATTTAAAAAATAAAAACAAAAAATATTAATTCATTCATTCACGGGGGTTGCTGGAGCCCATCCCAGCTGTCCTCGGGCAAGACGCGGGGTACACTCTGGACTGGTGGCCAGCCAATCACAGGGCACATATAGACAAACAACCATTCACACTCACATAAAATAAAAATATTTAAATGATAATAATGGGCGGCACAGTGGTCTAGGGTTTAGCGCACAGACCTCACAGCTAGGAGACCAGGGTTCAATTCCACCCTCGGGCATCTCTGTGTGCATGTTCTCCCCGTGCATGCGTACTCCGGTTTCCTCCCACATTCCAAAAACATGCTAGGTTAATTGTTGACTCCAAATTGTCCATAGGTATGAATGTGAGTGTGACTGGTTGTTTGTCTATGTGTGCCCTGTGATTGGCTGGCAACCAGTCCAGGGTGTACCCCGCCTTACGCCCGAAGACAGCTGGGATAGGCTCCAGCACCCACCGCGACCCTCGTGAGGAAAAAGCGGTAGAAAATGAATGAATGAATGAATAATAATAATAATAAATTTAATTTATAACACACTTTACATCAAATGAATGACCACAAAGTGCACATATAGCAGATTGCATGACACTTTTACAGATACAATAATTCCAGGTGGACAGTTACGTGTAAAAAACATAATAGTCTGGCCCCTCGTCAATTTTGTTAAACCAATGCGGCCCGTGAGTCCCTGCGCTAGCTTGATGTCTTTTGGTAAAAATGTAGGAATTTTCTTCTCCTTTCCAAAAATGTCACTTTTATGGCTGAGAGATGTACGAATTTCCTTCTGTGGCCCCTAGAAGCAACAGGAGTCAAAAAAATTCTCCCAATGACTCCTATGTTAAAGACACAGTGTTTTTTTCTCAAATTCTTAAATTTTCTGTTTTCTACTCGTCCTATTGTGGTCATTTCACAACCGATTTGCAAAATAAGTGGCTACTCACTTGTCTTGTGTCTTGTGGTATCAATATCGCTTGGTCGTAAGAAGCTTTAGTTTGACATGAACTAAAGCATCAGCAAATACAAATAGACGGTGTGGACATTGAAAGGGTGAAGGAAAATACATTTCTGGGGATCACAATAGATGAAAATATGAGCTGGAAACCTCATATTACAAATATACAACATAAGGTGGCCAGAAATATTTCAGTATTGAACAAAGCAAAATTTGTTCTCAATCAGAAATCACTCCACACTCTTTATTGCTCTCTGGTTCTACCATATCTTACTTATTGTGTGGAAATATGGGATAATAACTATAAAAGCAATCTTCACTCGCTAAATGTACTGCAAAAAAGGTCAGTAAGGATAATTCATAATGACGCCTACAGAGAACATACTAACTCCTTATTTCTAAAATCACAAATACTTCAACTTGCTGATATAGTTCATCTTCAAACAGCTAAAATAATGCATAAGGCTAAAAATAACCAATTAGCTAAAAATGTCATCCAATACTTCTCTACAAGAGAGGAGAAATATGATCTCAGGGAAGAAGTACATTTGAAACACTTCTATGCTAGCCATAGCATTTCAGTATGTGGAATCAAACTATGGAATGGATTGAGTAAGGACCTCAAACAATGCACAACGATGAGCCAATTCAAGAAACAATACAAGCAGTTGATGTTTGCTAAATACAAGGATGAAGAGTCTTGAACCAGTCATGATGTGCTATATATATCACTATATTGACACGCACTATGGTACACATTATGGCATTGGATGCTCATATCACCTCCTACTTCGGTATGAGGTACATTATAATAAAAAACAACCTTAAACTGTATTATGGAAAGCAGGGAGTGAACAAATGTAACAGTTAGTGATTGTAAAAGTACCAGATGGAGGAGTAGGATTTAATAAGCTTTGCTTCTTCCTACTCCTTTTGGACATGTGGAACTGTGAACTGATTATGGGATGCACTCAATTGTAATCTGATGCATGTTCAAATGAAATAAAACCATTACCATTACCATTCCCGTTAAAACTACATCATTATTACCAGCTAATACTTGAAAAAATTGTGACTTTTTTCTTAATAGTATTGTCTTACGATATTATTATTCCCATAATATTATAATTTATATATATTATAACTGGGGCTGTCAAATATAAGGGTGGTAACTAACCTATTTCATGAATTAGGTTACATTTTTGGTGTGATTGATACACGTGCACCAGAGCAAGCACACCGTGGGTGGAGGTTCCTCACACAGTCACACGGAACCTGACATGGTTTTCTAACTTCATTCTGACCTGAACACACTGCACTGTATGTACTGTATCTCCAAGCTTCATCTTTTCTCACCCTTATTACAACAACAGGAGATGCATTCAGGGACGCTCCCAACATCACAAAAATGGCTTAATAATGCATCTGTCTGAGTATGTAAATTAAAAAAAACATGACCTGGATAGTCTTATCACTCTTGGTAACGCTTAAGAGGTGAATGAGTTCTTTTAGCTTGAATTTTAGCATGAATTTCCCTTGTGATTTTAGCATGTTATTCTCCTTAAATGACTTTTTCACTTTGGATTTCAACTTTTTTTCTCTCAAAAGTTTGACTTTATTATTTATACTTGTCAAATTGCTGTTGTGTTTTCCATTTCTTTTGTTTTCATGTCAAATGATCTTGTTCCACGGGACAATAAAAAAAAAAACCTGCACTTTGGATGCTGCTGTGTTGACATAAGAAAAGCCAGATGTGTGTGTGTGTGTGATGGAGTAAATGACATAAATGTACTTTGTGTGTGTTGCCAGGTGACTATGAGAGTACCCCAGAAGAATTCTTAAAGGTGAAGCAGCAGCAGAGTTTGATTGATGGACGCGTTGGCAATCATCCATCAATGTTTGTTTGTTTTTGCCTTTTTTGGATAAAACCTTTTTTTTGCACACATTCTTGATGCACGTTTTTACCGTGTGCAATATTGTGTGCGTTGTAGTGAAGGCAAATGACACATTTTACAATCATAACACATCCTTCAGTCACTATTAATAAGCATTAAAAAGCATTAAAAACAGTGTGATATTTGAGCTGTTTGTGTCTATTTCACTCACACAAGAATTCCTCATCACTGCTTTGGAATTGCTTTGCAGAGGCAAAGTTTAATGATGAGAATGACATGAGAAACTATACACGCCAACATCCTACAAAATATACTGTAATATATACGTACCATAATGCATGTGGTCCGTACTACAATGTATGCATACTATAATATGCAATACCATTTACAATATAGAATACCATACAAAAAAATGTCTACTTTTGACCAGTGCATTGAAGGTCATATATAGTCCGTATGTATGTATATATTTATACATATACACACACATATGTGTGTGTATATGTATGTGTGTATATATATATGTGTGTGTATATATATATATATATATACATATATATATATATACATATGTGTGTATGTATATACATATATGTGTATATATATATACATGTGTGTATATATATGCGTGTGTGTGTGTAATGTATTATGTTGGTTATTGGTGTGCCGCAAACTTTTTCCAGCGTAAAAATTTGAATAGTTTTTCCTTCTGCATTTCGAGGACCAAAACTGCCAAAATAATAAATAAATAAATAAATAAAAGTGAAAATAAAAACAAAAATTAAAACAAAATAACAAAATTAAATACAAAAAAATAAATATAAATGGAAATATAAACAAAAATACAAAAATAGATACATAAATATTTTTTTATTTTTGTTTTTATTTCCATTTCTATTTATTTTGATACTTTTATTTTTATAATTTATTTATTTATTTTTTATTTTGGCAGTTTTGGTCCTCCATAAGTCTCGTCCAAATTTCACGTCAGGAGAAGACGCCACAGAAAGGGGGCGGGGTAAACACTGTGGATAAGCGTCCACAGCAAGTCCACAACAAAGTCTTTGACTTGAGCTATCGAGGCTCCTCGGCAGTTTGTCTCTTCGCCATGATACGTGCTCTAATATCGAGGACTCTTCCACGGTTTGGAATCGTCCATGCTGTGTCGGTATGCCGCTACTCGACCGCCGCGATCCCCGCTCCGAACACCCAGCCGGAGGTCCACTTCAACAAGGTACGTACGCTAGCTACCCACTCGATAAGTGTCCTCCACGGAGAGACTAAACCTCATTTAACAACACATTGTGAGGACATTAACTTCCGTATGTCGGTGCCAGATGCACGTGCATTCATAACTCACGAGCTCCGTGAAAGTGAACTCTGATTCATATAACATAGACGCCATTATTCATCTAATAAATCACTACACAGATGGACAGATACGTTATAATGCGGGACCAAGTCGTCTGTGGTTGTTTTTTCACGGTTGTGATTGGCCAAAGTGCGCATGACAGCTGGGGAATGTGGTTCAATATTAGCAGGCATAGAAAGTGTAAGTTGTGGATATCAACTTTTTTTAAATTTCAAAATGCAGTATAAGCATTAATAATTCATGCTGTTTTGTGGTTGAATAGGGCCTGTTATTCGAAAAAAAGCGTATTTATTTTTTTTTTTGCATAAAAAGCAGTTTCAAGCATAGAAATATATGGTAATGGTTTATATCAGGGGTGGGCAAACTTTTTGACTCGCGGGCCGCATTGATATAACAAAATTTCCGGGGGGGGCAGACTATATATTTTACACGTAACAGTCCACCTGGTATTATTGTATCTGTAAAATTGTCATGCAATCTGCTATTATTATTTAATATTTAGATTTAAATATTTAAAAAATAATAAAATATTATAATAATTAAAATAAAATTAAAATAATAATTATTATTATGTAAAATATGCAAATATAACAATATTATTATATATAATTAATATAATAATTAGCATTAAAATAATAAATATAATAATCATAATAGTTCCTGCTTTCCACAATACAGTTTAAGGTTATTTTTTTTTTTTTATAATGTACCTCGTAGCTAAGTAGGAGGTGATATGAGCATCCAATGCCATAATGTGTACCATAGTGCGTGTCAATATAGTGATATATATAGCACATCATGACTGGTTCAAGACTCTTCATCCTTGTATTTAGCAAACATCAACTGCTTGTATTGTTTCTTGAATTGGCTCATCGTTGTGCATTGTTTGATTTCCTTACTCAATCCATTCCATAGTTTGATTCCA
>NC_080482.1:14862500-14902500 GCF_030265055.1 Doryrhamphus excisus | reverse complement strand
CCATCCAAGTTTTGATATCAGCGAAGCAGTTGGTGAGGGTGGAGTAGATGTTGGAGTTGATGGACGTGGTAGGAATGTATAGCTGAATATCATCGGCGTAGCTGTGGAAATTGAGGCCATGACGACGGATGATATTGCCAAGTGGAAGGATGTAGAGCAGGGGTCTCAAACTCAATTTACCTGGGGGCCACTGGAGCTAGGGTCTGGGTGAGGCTGGGCCGCATCAGGTTAAAAATCATATATATATGTATATATTTAAAAAAGGGAAAAAATATAATAAAAATATTAATAAATATTAATTCTATTAAATATTAATAAATATATATATAATATAATAGTCTTCAATGCTATACCCTCCACTTTTTCAGTGCTTTGGTTCTTTGCAAAAGCTCTGATAAAACATTAAATTATAATAATTATGAATTATTATAAATTAATTTTTATTTATTATTAAATTATTAAACAAATGTTTAATGTTAATTTTTATTTTTTGACACAAAATAAGATGGAAAAATAAATGAGCAAATAAAAAACAAATTAAACAAATGAACAAATTAATTTTTATTTATTATTAAATTATTAAATAAATGTTTAATGTTAATTTTTATTTTTTGACACAAAATTAGATCAAAAAATAAATAAGCAAATCAAAAAACAAATGAAACAAATGAACATATTAATTTTTATTTATTATTAAATTATTAAAAAAATGTTTAATGTTAATTTTTATTTTTCGACACAAAATAAGATGGAAAAATTAATAAGCAAATAAAAAAACAAATTAAACAAATGAACAAATTATTTTTTATTTATTATTAAATTATTAAATAAATGTTTAATATTAATTTTTATTTTTTGACACAAAATAAGATGGAAAAATTAATAAGCAAATCAAAAAACAAATTAAACAAATTCAACTTTCATATCAAGGCGGGGGCCTCAAACTAGCATTTGGCCCGTGAGTTTGAGACCCCTGATGTAGAGGCTGAAGAGAAGAGGACCAAGCACTGAACCTTGAGGAACACCTTGAGGTAAAGGGGTTTGTTTATGTGCACAAACTGTTGACGATTGGTGAGGTATGATTGGAACCAGAGCAGAATCAGTGATATTGAGGCTGGTTTTGAGGCGGGACAGGAGGATGGAGTAGCTAATGGTGTCAAACGCTGCGGTGAGGTCCAGGAGGATGAGGATGGTAAGATGGTAAGCCGGAGTCGGAGGGGAGAAGAAGATCATTGGTGATTTTAAGAAGAGCTGTTTCAGTGCTGTGTTTGGGACGGAAACCGCACTGGAAGGATTCAAACAGGCTGTTGGAGTTGAGGTGAGTTTGGGATATGGGACGGACATTGGAGAGGTTATTGGGATCGAGACCAGACTTTTCGAGTGTGGGGGTTTTACACTCCCATTACCCAATATAGTAAACAAAATAGACATAAATAAGATCCGTACTTGTGTATGTTACTGTTGGTGTGTTTCAGTTGCACGGACAGGAAGTGACTTTGGTCACTGATCCTTCAAACCTGCAGTTAAAAAGTATTAAAATGATGCTTCAACACATGCTTTGCAATCCGGGTAATTTATTTTTCCTGCCATTTATTCTATAATGTTGTGTTTTTTATATATATTTGCAGGTTGATGTTGACAAAGCAGTGAAAGCAGCACAGGATGCCTTCCGTTTGGGTTCGCCATGGAGACGGATGGACGCCTCCCATCGCGGCCTTCTTCTCAGCCGCTTGGCTGACGCAATTGAGAGAGACGCTGGCTACCTTGCGGTGGGTTCTGACACACCGCTGACCGTTGCGGCAGTGGTTTGGTCCAATGCAGTCCTTGCCGCAAAGTGCCACTCGCGATAACCATAAGCCTTATAACAAGGTTATTGTAAACAATAGACGTAATTGCCTGAACAGTGACGGTGTCGTAGATTTCAGTTTGTTTTTTTTGTGCTGTGAAATAATGTATATTTAGTGTGCGTTTTGGGTGGTAGCCATCTTTTATCAATTTATTGAGTCATCACAACTCTACTGCACACGCTACAGCAGCCGAGAAGGGAAATTAATAGTGATGTTACAAGAGGTGGCTTCGAAGCGTGTGTCGAGTAATCGAGTGGGCACTTCCGCGCCGGAATTGATGACGTCCGAAGCTCGCCTTGCCGCGATGTTTGCCCGTCACTCGGCGATATAAACCCCTCAGGCTTAAACATTAAAATGTGGGGTTTTGTGATGAGAGTCAGTCAGTTGAGCGTGTGGATAGTGTTTGTTGATAGTTTGGAGGGTTTGGTTACTACGGTTACGTTAGTTTGGAGTTCAGAGAGAGAAGATATGGAGCCAGCTAGAAAGAGGAAAATTTCTCCTGTGTGGGAACATTTTGACTTGATCAGGAAGCCAAATCCAACACTATTAAGAGATGGTATGTTTGTATTTCAAAACCTTTATTTGTACTGTTTCTCATTGTTATTGAGAGGAGAAGTGCTTATTGTGTTTCAAGGAGTTGGGGTACAATAATAACATCTCATCCATGTTCAGGCATTAACGTGCCTTTCACAAACATAAAGATGAAACTGGCCCTTCACCTTTCCATGGTAAGGTTAATAGTACTACATTATAATATTAATATATTACAGTATTACCAACACAACCATGATGAAGCTAGCCCAGGGGTGGGCAAACTTTTGGACTCGGGGGCCGCATTGATTTAAGAAAATTGACGCGGGGATCAGTCTATATATTTTAAGTGTCATGGAGTCTGCTATATATATACTTTGAGATCATTTATTTGACGTAAAGTGCCTTATAATTTAAATTTTAATAATATTATTATTATTATTTGGTTAATAATAATAATGATAATTATTATTCTAATTGTTATTATTATTGTTATTATGATTATTATTATGTGCTTGTGTCCCTTTTTTCAGGATCAAATAACGAAAATTGATAAGTCAGCTACTTCAACCATGAAAAGGTTGGCTCAAGCCATGATGCCAGGTTGTATGTTGAGTTTAAATGAAATACTTTGGAAAGAACGGGCAGGCCGTATTCAAACACTTGGCGGGCCGGATGTGGCCCCCGGGCCGTAGTTTGCCCACCCCTGAGCTAGCCATATCACATGATACATGCCATTTATGGACAAGAAAACATGCAGTATTTTATATATACTGTATATACTGTATATTTTATCTTGCACTTTGTACAGGGCTCGACAATAAAGTTAAAACAAAATTTGGGCAAGTAAATCCAATCAGTGATATTCCCGTCGGGCAAATGCACTTTGGCATGCCGTACTGCCAAGAGTTTTTTTAAAAGCGGTTCTTGTTGGGTGTTGGTAAAACACGGACTGCGTAATTCTGGTGGTAATTTGCAAACCAATCCTTGCAAATCTTGAAATGGACCAATCAGAATGGTTTATTTAGATGGCGGTCCGCAGTCCACAGTCGGCGTTTTACCCACAGCCGTTCTTGCACAACACCAACATAAATGCAAACAAACTACAGATTCTGTATTTGAAGAGCTTGCAACCAAAAGGCGCTAAATCCATTTTGACTGATTTCGAGAAAATCAATGATTTTTAACTACGCACATATCAATCTATTTGGTCATCAAGTCTATATTGCAAATGAAAGAGCTATCAATATAGGTCATAAAAATGCATGCTATAAAAATCCTGCACACACCATGTATTTTATATATATTTTTTAATTAATTCTTTTTTCGGATTTAGCGCCTTTTGGCTGAAATAAATTTGAAGTCACCTTTAACTTCTTCAATGGCATTGTTGTAAAAGAATGTAAGGTGCTTTAATGTGCTATGCTAATAAAATAATTACAACACAGAAGCCATTCTCAACATACAATACAAAATAATTATTATGAATTAAATGAATAAAAATGTTATTAAAAGCAGTGCTCATATTTGACTGCACCATGAAGGTGACAGTGACAAAAATCATCTCATTCCAAACTCTTTACATTGTATGTTTTTTAGTACAAGTAAAATAATGTTTCTCATGAAAGTTGGAGGTGTCAAGGTAGAGACATGCCTTTTATGGCGTAAAAAAAACTTCCATGTTACAGAATACTGTAAAAACACAATTTGTGTTCTCCTGAATTGCATAACATACTGTAACTATCATACGTGTACTTAATGTACACAAACAAAACAGGACGCGCACTGATACTGGCTTTCTGTATGTGCAGTGCCAATTGGATTCTTCTCTCTGATTGGTCAGATTATCAATAGATGGGAAACTTGGGCCAATCAGAATAAAGAATAAAGAAAGGGATTTAGCTCCTTTTGGTTGAAATCTGAAATGGAAATAGCGCCTTTTGGTTGAAAGCATACATTTCATATCACTTTTTTTCATATTTTTTAAAATGATTTCAAGACCAAAATATGTGATTTGGATACACATGACAGAGGTCTATTAAACTCATGAAAAACATGCAACTTAGTGAAAATTGGATTTTGGTTGCAAGCTCTTCATTTCATAAAAAGCACGTCATGTGTTGATGACTGTGTGTCATGTTTCCATAGGAACTGGAGACTCTTGACAATGGGAAGCCATATGCAGTTGCCTACACAGTGGATGTGCCCATTGTGGTGAAATGTTTCAGGTAACAAACACATGCTGGTTTGAATAAAGTTGCTTTTTAAATGTTAGCTTTGGTAATGGTAATGGTAATGGTAATGGTAATGGTAATGGTAATGGTAATGGTTTAATTTCATTTGAACATGCATCAGATTACAATTGAGTGCATCCCATAATCAGTTCACAGTTCCACATGTCCAAAAGGAGTAGGAAGAAGCAAAGCTTATTAAATCCTACCCCTCCATCTGGTACTTTTACAATCACTAACTGTTACATTTGTTCACTTCCTGTTTTCCATAATACAGTTTTTTTTTTTTTTTTTTTTATAATGCACCTCGTACGAGGTGATATGACCATCCAATGACATAATGTGTACCATAGTAAGTGTCAATATAGTGATACAGTAAACCTCGGATATATCAGATTCAATTGTTCCCACTGGTTTTGTCCGATATAAGCGAAATCCGTTATATGCGTATACCGGAAAATGTCCGTTTTACGCATATATCGGATTTACGTATATCTGCTATATGCGTAAATGGGATTTTATCCGTTTTAAAAAGGCACTTCCTTGACTATGTTTCCAATGTACCTGGACGCACAGGCAACGCTGCAAACGCTGCAAATGACGTCGTATAGCGGCCTGTCACGATTCGGCGAATCGGAGCGCCACGATGCGGCCATCCGATATATGCGAGGGAAATTTCATGGAAATGCATTGGAACGGGACTGGAGATTTTGTCCGAAATAGGCGAAATACGTTATAAAAAATCCGATATATGCAATGAATTTTTATTGGAAATGCATTACAGAAAAATCGTTTCTTTTTTTATCTGTCCGTTGTGAGCGAATTTCCGATATATCCGAGGTTTACTGTATACGTATATACTTAGTGTAGTCTCACTGCTAAGAGAGACAGCAGGTCAGTTTTGTCCGTTTTTGGTTTACATTTTCGATCTGAATTTAAAGCATTGGTGCTCTGCTCAGGTACTACGCAGGATGGGCTGACAAATGGGAAGGAAAGACCATCCCCATCGATGGAGATTATTTCTGCTACACCAGACATGAACCCATTGGAGTCTGTGGACAGATCATACCGGTGAGGACAGTCGTGCTTTAGTGGTTTGGAATCGGCAATAACCAAGATAAAGTACGATAAGATATGCCTTTATTCGGGCTGCACGGCGGATGAGTGGTTAGCGCGCAGACTTCACAGCTAGGAGACCAGGGTTCAGTCCCACCCTCGGCACATCTCTGTGTGGAGTTTGCATGTTCTCCCCGTGCATGCGTGGGTTTTCTCCGGGTACTCCGGTTTCCTCCCACATTCCAAAAACATGCTAGGTTAATTGGCCACTCCAAATTGTCCATAGGTATGAATGGGAGTGTGAATGGTTGTTTGTCTATATGTGCCCTGTGATTGGCTGGCCACCAGTCCAGGGTGTAACCTGCCTCTCGCCTGAAGACGGGTGGGATAGGCTCCAGCACCCCCCGTGACCCTCGTGAGGATAAACGGTAGAAAATGAATAAATGCCTTTATTCGTCCCTCAGTGGGGAAAGTGGGCAAATTTGGAAATTTACAAACAATAGCAAACACTATCATCATACACACAACAAAAATAGAACCTCCCATTTTTCATGAGCTGAACCCAAAGATGTGAAACATTTTCTATGTACAGTAGTTACTCGTTTCCATACCCGACTGACTGAGTGATTTTCCACAAAGTAGGAGTCCTTAAAAATGGAAATACTTTTAATTAGAGCATAGAAAACCTTTTTACGACCTTCTAAATATGTTTTTTTGGGGGGGCATTCTAAGAAGCCATGAAATAACACTCCAATGCAAGCATATTACATAATAGAGTCAACATAATAAGAGAAAATAAGACACAATACAGACCTTAGCATTGGGAAAGTTCCTTGTTGTTATTGTTTGTTTACTTCCTGTATCTGTATAGTACTACAAGTGGTGGCTATTGTCTAAGCAACCTAGTGACCAGTGTAGAGTACTACATGTCATCTTTGAACGTATCTTCTGCCAATCCCTTATGCCTTTTATTTGTATTTTACTTCCTGTATCCATTTGTATGATTGGAAATTCTGATTTATTCATTCATTCATTCATTTTCTACCGCTTTTCCTCACGAGGGTCGCGGGGGGTGCTGGAGCCTATCCCAGCTGTCTTCGGGCGTAAGGCGGGGTACACCCTAGACTGGTCGCCAGCCAATCACAGGGCACACACAGACAAACAACCATTCACACTCACATTCATACCTATGGACAATTTGGAGTCACCAATTAACCTAGCATGTTTTTGGAATGTGGGAGGAAACCGGAGTACCCGGAGAAAACCCACGCATGCACGGGGAGAACATGCAAACTCCACACAGAGATGCCCGAGGGTGGAATTGAACCCTGGTCTCCTAGCTGTGAGGTCTGTGCGCTAACCCCTAGACCACCGTGCCGCCCAAATTCTGATTTAATTTGTTTAAAAAAAAGATTTTCAGTTTTGATGTATTTCAAAAGGTTGTAGCATAGCTAGACGATAGATGACATCAAATATGAACAACAATGTTTGCTTTTAGCTTAGCTGTAAGTCCACCACGACAGCCCCGCGTTCGATGTCTCCGCGGGCGGTCTGTACTGTGATGTGTTATTTCTAACTGGCATAGCCGATCATGGCTTTCAATGTTTACGGGCTTCAAATTGCTGATTTTTCTCAGACGAAGGATAGCCTGCCTGTCATATACTATTCTTGCACTGTTACGCTTCCTCTTCTCTCAAGCAAACCCAGCCATCATCATTTTTTATGTCATTTACAGCGGGACCTTGAACACCACTGCTGCCTGCACAACATTATTACTGCTAATATACAAAGATAGATACAGTGTTTCTAGCTATCTATATATTATGGTAATGGTAATGGTAATGGTAATGGTTTTATTTCATTTGAACATGCATCAGATTACAATTGAGTGCATCCCATAATCAGTTCACAGTTCCACATGTCCAAAAGGAGTAGGAAGAAGCAAAGCTTATTAAATCCTACCCCTCCATCTGGTACTTTTACAATCACTAACTGTTACATTTGTTCACTTCCTGCTTTCCTAATATAGTTTAAGTGTTTTTTTTTTGTCACGTACCAAAGTACGAGGTGATATGACCATACAATGATATTATGTGTACCATAGTAACCATCAAAATAGTGTATATGTAACACATCCTGACTGGTTCAGGACCAGTTTGTATTTAGCAAACATCAACTGCTTGTATTGTTTCTTGAATTGGCTCATCGTTGTGCATTGTTTGAGGTCCTTACTCAATCCATTCCATAGTTTGATTCCACATACTGAAATGCTATGGCTAGCATAACGTAGTCCTAGCATAGAAGTGTTTCAAATGTACTTCTTCCCTGAGATCATATTTCTCCTCTCTTGTAGAGAAGTATTGGATGACATTTTTAGCTAATTGGTTGTTTTTAGCCTTATGCATTATTTTAGCTGTTTGAAGATGAACTATATCAGCAAGTTGAAGTATTTGTGATTTTAGGAGTATATAAATAAGGAGTTAGTATGTTCTCTGTAGGCGGCATTATGAATTATCCTTACTGACCTTTTTTGCAGTACATTTAACGAGTGAAGATTGCTTTTATAGTTATTATCCCATATTTCCACACAATAAGTAAGATATGGTAGAACCAGAGAGCAATAAAGAGTGTGGAGTGATTTCTGATTGAGAACAAATTTTGCTTTGTTCAATACTGAAATATTTCTGGCCACCTTATGTTGTATATTTGTAATATGAGGTTTCCAGCTCATATTTTCATCTATTGTGATCCCCAGAAATGTATTTTCCTTCACCCTTTCAATGTCCACACCGTCTATTTGTATTTGCTGGTGTGTGTCCTTTCTGCTGTTAGCAAACAGCATGATTTTAGTTTTATTTAGGTTCAAGGACAATCTATTATCATCAAACCATCTTTTTAGTGTGACCATTTCTTCTCTGACCTTTCTAATGATTTTGTCTGTACTCCCCCCAGAACAAAAAGCAGTGGTATCATCCGCAAATAATACCAGCTTTAAGTCTTTCGTTACTTTGGAGATATCATTGACATACAAGTTGAACAGTTTTGGCCCCAGTATTGACCCCTGGGGAACTCCGCACGTAATATATGAACTTGCAGATGTGTATTCTCCTAGCTGTACGTATTGCTTCCTGTCAGCTAAGTATATAAAATATATTCAATGCAAATACTGACAGGTCGGCCCTGTGTGGTACAAGTACTAAAGTAATAAATACAGAAAATTAAAGCAAAACCAGACATGTCAAATAGAGATCATAGAGATCATACAGTAATGCGTGCTAGCAAAATACTAAGGTTGTTTTTTTTTCTCCTTTCAGTGGAACGTCCCTCTCTTGATGCAGGCGTGGAAACTTGGCCCTGCTCTTGCAACGGGTAACACGGTGGTGATGAAAGTTGCTGAGCAGACGCCGCTCACCGCGCTCTACGTGGCCAACCTTATCAAAGAGGTACGGCCATGGTCAGACGTGTACACATACGCTCATCAGTTTTAGGCTCTGAATGATTTACCTCGGGGGGGGGTCCAAATGGCGCCCTGTAGAAATAAAATAAAACACAAAAACATTTATGTTTGGATACTCCCTGATTTAGTAGAACCTGAAATCTAGTCACCTTTCCACTCCTATTACCCAAAATAGTAGGCATAATTACAGCAAACAAGCTATTTAAGACATTCATTCATTCATTCATAATTCATTCATTCATTTTCTACCGCTTTTTCCTCACGAGGGTCACGGAGGGTGCTGGAGCCTATCCCAGCTGTCTTCGGGCTTAAGGCGGGGTACACCCTAGACTGGTCGCCAGCCAATCACAGGGCACATATAGACAAACAACCATTCACACTCACATTCATACCTATGGACAATTTGGAGTCGCTAATTAACCTAGCATGTTTTTGGAATGTGGGAGGAAACCGGAGTACCCGGAGAAAACCCACGCATGCACGGGGAGAACATGCAAACTCCACACAGAGATGCCCGAGGGTGGGATTGAACCCTTGTCTCCTAGCTGTGAGGTCTGCGCGCCACCGTGCCGCCCCTATTTAAGACATACGTACATAAAAGTCTCATCTAGCGCTCCCCCTAATTGAAAAAAATATTGCAGTCCTGACGGAAACACTGATGTGTGATGCACTTTTTTTGTGTATGTTATTCTAATCATTCGAGGTTGAGACGACTCTACTGACTCTTTTTAAAGGTGGGCTTCCCTGAAGGGGTGGTGAATATTTTGCCCGGCATGGGGCCTTCAGCCGGAGCTGCCATTGCAAGACACATGGACGTTGACAAAGTGGCCTTCACAGGATCCACAGAGGTAGGAACCATCTGTCTTTCATTTCCACTTCTTCTCTGTCAACCAAATGTAACGGCCTTTGTTAGGTTTCTGAGGAACAAAAGAATGAAAATAAAAGTTCTCTTTCTTCTCCACTTCTGCACCCTACACAGATGGAACATAAATTAAACATTGTAACAAAAACCACGACGGGCCTAATGTAACGCAAATCCCGCCAGAAGTGTAAATGAAAAGAAGCCATCCATCCATCCATCCATTTTCCTCCGCTTATCCGGGTCCGGGTCGCGGGGGCAGCAGTCTTAGAAGGGAAGCCCAGACTTCCCGGTCCCCGGCCACCTCCTCCAGCTCCACCGGGAGGACACCAAGGCGTTCCCAGGCCAGCTGTGAGACATAGTCCCTCCAGCGTGTCCTAGGTCTGCCCCGGGGCCTTTTCCCGGCTGGGCATGCCCGGAACACCTCCCCAGGGAGGCGTCCGGGAGACATCCGGACTAGATGCCCGAGCCACCTCAACCTAGGGTGAGTCCAGCTATCCTACGGAGGAAACTCATTTCAGCCGCCTGTATCCGCCATCTCATTCTTTCTGAAAAGAAGCCCTTTTAATTAAAACCAACGATCAAAATAACATAAAACCACTTGAAATGACAAATATATCAACATAAACACAATATACACAACACAGATGACCAAATCTTAAACTACACACACATTTTGTCTGCAGCTCTTTAACAACTACGGAAGCCCGGGAGGAGCAGAAGTAAAAGGATAAAATAAACACACATACAAAGAAAGCAATGAAAATGGAGTAAACAAGATAAGAAAAATAAATAACTCATTGAGATAAAATTCACACAATTACTAAATAATAATAAATTCCCACATTTAGAAAATAAATAATAACGTGCATTTTTAACTCCGTTACACAAAGACTTTCCACACTTGCTGAAATCATATCAACACTATCAATACTGCATTGCCCTCAGGACGTATTGGAACAGTCAATCAGTTCAATCAATCAATAGCACTGAATGTCTATGCTGACTTTCAGATTGGGTAGGATAGGTTTTATTATTATTTTATAGGTAGATTACTTTCAGAGGTGAAAACAACATGAAAACCAGTTCTGACATACACTTTCGGTGCAACTTAGACACATTATCAGTGCTGTATCCTGGGTTCACTGGGTGTTTCGGGTCTCACAACAGACACCCTCGCCCAGGTGACCCAGCCGGGTTGATCAGTCCCGGCTTTTGTCTAAGTAGCTTTTGTTCTCCACGGATCTCCCCGCTTGATCCACAGCCATCTGGACGTCTTTTCTGCTGCGTCAGTGATGTTCTCGATGGCTCTTTTGTTATGCTGACCCTTCACTCCCAGCATCTTGAGTGCTCTAATGAGAGACTGGCCTACAAAACCTCTGCACCCGACCTCGATGGGGTTGCATCGGGTCCTCCATCCTCTGCTTCGGCATTCATCTGCCAGCTCCTCATACTTGGCCCTCTTCCTCTCAAAGGCCTCCTCCATCCGGTCTTCCCAGGGAACAGTCAACTCCAGCAGGACCACTTGCCGAGTTGTTTCTGACACCAGGACCATGTCTGGCCTGAGAGTGGTCACTGCGATGTTCTCTGGGAATTTGAGCTGTCTCCCTAGGTCGACTTTCAGCTGCCAGTCTCGGGCTTGACTCCGGCACTGCTTCGGCTTCTCCCCAGCCTTAACAAAGACAATGGACTGCCTTGTTGGTTGATGGTATTTACTGGTGGAGATTCCTGTGCTGATGGCCTCTGCAATGACCCGCAGTACTTGATCATGGCGCCAGCGGTAGCGCCCGTCCCCCAGTGCCCTTGGGCAGCAGCTGAGGATGTGTTCCAGTGATCCAGGACTCTGGCAGAGAGGGCACAGTGGATTCTCCGCCAAGCCCCAGCGAAAGAGGTTGGACGGACTTGGGAGCACATCGTACACCGACCGAATGAGGAACTCAATCCGGTGTGGCTCAGATCGCCATAGCTCTGTCCACGAGAGAGCTGTCTGATTTGAATCTTGATCATGAATCGGAAGCGTTGCACAAACATCTCTCACAGCCTCTACAACCATGTGGAATGTCCTGACGAAGACGTAAGTAACACACACGGAACAGGCGTGGTTTTTTTTTTTAAAACAGAAGAGCGTTCCTGTCATTTGGAGGATCTTTGACTCCTGTTTGTTTTTGGGCATGTTTAAAAACAGCAAAGGACTCTGTCTCTGAGGATCTTTGACATGAGTGTGAATGGTTGTTTGTCTATATGTGCCCTGTGATTGGCTGGCCACCAGTCCAGGGTGTACCCCGCCTCTCGCCCGAAGACAGCTGGGATAGGCTCCAGCACCCTCCGCGACCCTCGTGAGGAAAAGCGGTAGAAAAACAAATGAATGAATGAATTTAGTCCCATCACAAACATACTGATGATTGACAGTATGTATTTATCTCTCTTTATCAGTCAAAACTGAAAAAAACTCTGGTTCCTAAAGCGTTAAGTTGCGTGGTGTTTTTGAACGCATCCTGTTATTCATTGCTCCAATTAACACGGTTAAAGTGTGATTCACATTAGTGGTTGAAGACCTAGTGGTGGGTACAGGCAGTACATAGATCAGGAGTGGGCAAACCTTTTTGACTCGCGGGTCGCATTTATTTAACAAAATTTATGGGGGCCCAGACTATTTATTTTACACGTAACCGTCCACCTGGATTTATTGTATGTGTAAAAGTGTCATGCAATCTGCTATATGTGCTTGTGTCCCTTTTTTTAGGAGCACTTTGTAAACAGGAAACCACATGAAATAACCAAATTGATTTAAAAAAAAAAAGGCTTAAACCATCAAAACGCTCAAGCCATGATTCCAGGTTGTATGTTAATTTTAAATTAAATACTGTGGAAAGAACGGGAGGGCCGTATTCAAACACTTGGCGGGCCGGACGTAGTTTGCCCACCCCTGGCTTAGATGTTAAATGTGCTATAACATCTATCATCCTGTCCCATCTTTTATTTTTCTTTCAATAAAAGACAGTCAAAAATGGGCATATTTCAGACATACAGTAAACCTCGGATATATCGGATTCAATTGTTCCCACTGGTTTTGTCCGATATAAGCGAAATCCGCTATATGCGTATACCGGAAAATGTCCGTTTTACGCATACATCGGATTTATATCCGGTATATGCGTAAATGGGATTTTATGCGTTATAAAAAGGCACTTCCTTGACTATGTTTCCAATGTACCTGGACGCGCAGGCAACGCTGCAAACGCTGCAAATGACGTCGTATAGCGGCCTGTCACGATTCGGCGAATCGGAGCGCCACGATGCGGCCATCCGATATATGCGAGGGAAATTTAATGGAAATGCATTGGAACGGGACTGGAGATTTTGTCCGAAATAGGCGAAATCCGTTATAAAAAATCCGATATATGCAATGAATTTTTATTGGAAATGCATTACAGAAAAATCGCTTCTTTTTTATCTGTCCGTTGTGAGCGAATTTCCGATATATCCGAGTCCGATATATCCAAGGTTTACTGTACATGATTTCAGGTTTGAGCAGGGGTCTCAAACTCACGGCCCGACCTATTTTGTGTCCCCCTACTTGACGTCAATGTTTAGTGTTTGTGTGGCCTGTCCCTCAAGTGGTGGTCAGAAGCATAAAAGCTTAAAACAAAAGCACTTAATTGGGTGGGTGGGGGCGGGGTGAACAGTTACAGAGGACAACACGTTTAACGCTTAAAGAGGAACGGCACTTTTTTTTTTTTTATTTTGCCCATCATTCACAATCCATCATTATAACACAAGAAAATTAGTTAATACAGTAAACCTCGGATATATCGGATTCAATTGTTCCCATTGGTTTTGTCCGATATAAGCGAAATCCGTTATATGCGTATACCGGAAAATGTCCGTTTTACGCATATATCGGATTTTATCTGTTATAAAAAGGCACTTCCTTGACTATGTTTCCAATGTACCTGGACGCGCAGGCAACGCTGCAAACGCTGCAAATGACGTCGTATAGCGGCCTGTCACGATTCGGCGAATCGGAGCGCCACAATGCGGCCATCCGATATATGCGAGGGAAATTTAATGGAAATGCATTGGAACGGGACTGGAGATTTTGTCCGAAATAGGCGAAATCCGTTATAAAAAATCCGATATATGCAATGAATTTTTATTGGAAATGCATTACAGAAAAATTGGTTCTTTTTTATCTGTCCGTTGTGAGCGAATTTCCGATATATCCGAGGTTTACTGTATTTGCATATGTGAGTCATGTGATTCAGTTGGATCATTCGACAGCCTCATTTGTTTTTTCAACCAGGATGTGAAATTGTGGGAAGTAAGGTTCTCCCTATTGCTCACGGTTGCCTTGTTGGTGTCCTTTTAGGTGGGTCATCTCATCCAGCAGGCATCAGGCAACAGCAACCTAAAAAAGGTCACTCTGGAGCTTGGAGGAAAGAGTCCCAACATCATCCTGTCTGATGCAAACAGTATGTATGGATGAATGATTGAGTTCTATCTGCTTCACTACTTGCACTTCAATGTCACAACTATTCTAGCCATACCAGTTGGGCTACCTTTGCCAAGCTTGGCATCATGCAAACATGTCTTGACAGTGCAAACAATGACAGGTCTGGGCCTGGTGATCTGGTTCAAATAGGATTCTAGTACTTTAGCAACAACATCCCACATGGTACTCTGCTCCAAAGTTCTTATTCACGCTTGGCATTCACTACCCATTATATTAAAAAATGTCAACTCTCATTGCATTGTCGTCTGAACAAGGGCCATTTTTAAAGTAGTAATCATTTATAAATGATAATACAGCAAGGATGCGCTCCAGAACATTTCATTGGTCTGCCGTAAAACTGATATTTTGCTGAAATTTTCTACTTCTGATTACCAAGGAACAGAAAAATGTAGAAACTAACTTTTCTGCTTTTGTTTTTTTTCAATTTTCCAAATATTTCCACAATAATTTCATTGATGATTTTGTTCTCATAATATTTTCACTTGAACCTCTTAATTAATAATTTCCCCCCATATTATGACATCCAAATGAATGGTAATGGTAATGGTTTTATTTCATTTGAACATGCATCAGATTACAATTGAGTGCATCCCATAATCAGTTCCCAGTTCCACATGTCCAAAAGGAGTAGGAAGAAGCAAAGCTTATTAAATCCTACCCCTCCATCTGGTACTTTTACAATCACTAACTGTTACATTTGTTCACTTCCTGCTTTCCATAATACAGTTTAAGGTTTTTTTTTTATAATGTACCTCGCACCGTATTGTTTCTTGAATTGGCTCATCGTTGTGCATTGTTTGAGGTCCTTACTCAATCCATTCCATAGTTTGATTCCACATACTGAAATGCTATGGCTAGCATAACGTAGTCCTAGCATAGAAGTGTTTCAAATGTACTTCTTCCCTGAGATCATATTTCTCCTCTCTTGTAGAGAAGTATTGGATGACATTTTTAGCTAATTGGTTGTTTTTAGCCTTATGCATTATTTTAGCTGTTTGAATTATATCATCTCTGCTAGTAAAAGGGCTTTCCCCTCATATTTCCAGTCCATTCTCTGAATTTTTTTTCATGTTAGAATGAGGTTTTTCCTCTGAATATTTTTCCTTTTCATAATTATGCCTTTATTCCCATATTGTTTTGACTTTAACCTTGTAATATTATAATGTTTTACACAATTGTTGGTTTCTCATGATGTGACAACAACAAAATGTCTTTTCCTGTAATATAAGTGTCTTTATTTTCCCTTGTAATATCACCACCTTTTTAAATTGTGGCTTTTTGTCTTCTTAGAAGATGAAAAATTATATATTTTTAAAATATTTATTTTTATTTTTATTTATTTCCCCTGTAGCATTATAACATTTGCTGCAACCTAACCTTCCAAAAATTTGTTGAAGAAATAATTAATTTCATTTTCTTTAATATTTCATTAACTGGAAGGACATTATCTTTTCATCATACTATTTTGACTTTACTGTCATAAAATTACCACTGTTTTATTACAATTTATGCTGGTATTTCTTACATTTTTTTCTGACTATTCTCACTTTTTTCTTGTAAATTTCTTTCTTGAAATTATGACTTATCATATTTTTACTTGATTCTCATAAAATTAGCATTTCTTCCACAACTTAGTTCCAAATTTTAAAAAAATCCCATTGTTTCTAATAATGTTACAACTTTTTAAAAAATATTTCCCCAAGAAATGAAAACAGCTAAGGTTGTTCCAATTTTTAAAAATGGTGACAAATCGGCCAGTCTCCTTACTCCATGCCACTGATTAAAATCACGGAAGAAATCACTAACGCTATAGATCATAGAAAGTGGGCTAATAACTATAAAAACTATAAAAGCAATCATCACTCACTAAATGTACTGCAAAAAAGGTCAGTAAGGATAATTCATAATGACGCCTACAGAGAACATACTAACTCCTTATTTCTAAAATCACAAATACTTCAACTTGCTGATATAGTTCATCTTCAAACAGCTAAAATAATGCATAAGGCTAAAAACAACCAATTAGCTAAAAATGTCATCCAATACTTCTCTACAAGAGAGGAGAAATATGATCTCAGGGAAGAAGTACATTTGAAACACTTCTATGCTAGGACTACGTTATGCTAGCCATAGCATTTCAGTATGTGGAATCAAACTATGGAATGGATTGAGTAAGGACCTCAAACAATGCACAACGATGAGCCAATTCAAGAAACAATACAAGCAGTTGATGTTTGCTAAATACAAGGATGAAGAGTCTTGAACCAGTCATGATGTGCTATATATATCACTATATTGACACGCACTATGGTACACATTATGGCATTGGATGCTCATATCACCTCCTACTTCGGTATGAGGTACATTATAATAAAAAACAACCTTAAACTGTATTATGGAAAGCAGGAAGTGAACAAATGTAACAGTTAGTGATTGTAAAAGTACCAGACGGAGGGGTAGGATTTAATAAGCTTTGCTTCTTCCTACTCCTTTTGGACATGTGGAACTGTGAACTGATTATGGGATGCACTCAATTGTAATCTGATGCATGTTCAAATGAAATAACATTTTTTGTTAACATTTCAATTTTTTTTTTTACTAAAATGAAATAATTTCCCCCATAATGTGATGACATTATTTTTGTCAAATTTCGCAATATATTTAGTTTATTCTTTTAAAATTATTACCGATTTTCCCACTTTTTCTTTTTTGTTTTTTTTTCTTGTTAAAGTATAGTTTTAGAATGTGAACAAGGTATGTACTCTATACTCTGTATGTACAATATACTGTATGTGCAGTATGCATGTATTGTATACTGTGTGTTTGTATAGGGTACTGTGTGTGTATGTACTGTGTAGTGTGTGTCTGTATAGGGTACTGTGTGTATATACTGTATATGTATGTATGTGGAAGTGTTTGTTTATTCTGTTTTGGTGTGTTCCATGTCCAGTGGAGGATGCGGTGGAGCAGGCCCACTTGGCTCTGTTTTTCAACCAAGGCCAGTGTTGCTGTGCCGGCTCTCGCACGTACGTCCAAGCCGACATCTACGAGGAGTTTGTGGAACGCAGCGCTGAGAGAGCCAAGAGACGAGTGGTGGGAAACCCCTTCGACTTAAAGACAGAGCAGGGACCCCAGGTAACACTCGCAACGCTACGCTATATACGAGAATTGCTCAGGGGGGTCCAAAGTGCGGCCCCAGAGCCATTGGCAGCATGTTTTGTTTCTTTTTTTAATTAGCCCACATTCAAAAATAATTATTTAACATGACCCCCCCCCCCTCCACACATACAAAAGAAACTGCAAAAATTGGTCGGTGCCAGTCGTGGCGCCTGGCCCCGAACCCGATGGTGGACACCAGAGGTCAGGGTTGCCGTCAAGTTGAAGAAGGAGTCCTATCGAGCATGGATGGTTTGTGGGACTCCTGAAGCAGCTGACAGGTACCGTCAGGCCAAACGGTTCGCGGCTTCGGTGGTTGTCGAGGCAAAAACTCGGCTGTGGGAGGAATTTGGTGAGGCCACTGCCGAACTCGACTTTTGGTCGGCCTCTAAGAGGTTCTGGCAAACCTTCCGGGGGCCTGCTGACCTCGACTGAGGATGTAGTCGGACGGTGGAAGGAATACTTTGAGGCCCTCAATCCCACTGTTATACCTTCCATAGAGGAAGCAGAGTCTGGGGACAGTTCCATCACCGCGGCTGAGGTATCTGGGGTGGTCAAAATTTCGCCTGGAATTCCTCAAGGCTCTGGATGACATGTCTTGACTGACACGTCTCTTCAATATTGTGTGGAAGTCTGGAACAGTACCTTTGGATTGGCGGACCGGGGTGGTGGTCCCCCTTTTCAAGAAGGGTGATCGGAGGGTGTGTTCCAAATATCGGGGGATCACACTCATCAGCCGAGCTGGGAAAGTCAATTCCAGGGTGCTGGAGAGAAGGGTAAACGGGTATTTGTGCCCCGTGATTGGCTGGCAACCAGTCCAGGGTGTCTGTCTGTCATTCATTCATTCATTCATTCAGAGATGGCCGAGGGTGGAATTGAATTCGGGTCTCCTAGCTGTGAGGCCTGCACGCTAACCACTCGCCCCCCGTGCAGCCATTCATTCATTCATTTTCTACCGCTTTTCCTCACGAGGGTCGCGGGGGTGCTGGAGCCTATCCCAGCTATCTTCGAACAAGAGGCGGGGTACACCCTGGACTGGTTGCCAGCCAATCACAGGGCACATATAGACAAACAACCATTCACACTCACATTCATACCCATGGACAATTTGGAGTCGCTAATTAACCTAGCATGTTTTTGGAATGTGGGAGGAAACCGGAGTACCCGGAGAAAACCCACGCATGCACGGGGAGAACATGCAAACTCCACACAGAGATGGCCGAGGGTGGAATTGAACCCTTGTCTCCTAGCTGTGGGGTCTGCATGCTAACCACTCAGCTAAACGCAGCATCTTTCTACCAATATATTCACTATCTCTCCTCTGGACATGACTTTATCTCCAAGGTATCTATCATGTAATGTCCATCTGATGTACTCGTTCCTGATCCTATCCATCCTGGTCACACCCAATGTGAACCTCAGCATCCTCGTCTCTGCTACCTCCAGTTTTGCTTCCTGTGTTTTCCTGTCTCTAGACCAAACAACATGGCTGGTCTCACCACAGTTTTGTATACCTTTCCTTTCATTTTAGCTGAAACTCTTCTATCACACATCACACCTGACACTTTTCCCTCCACCCGTTCCATCTTGTTTACTTCACCTCCTTTTCACAATCTCCATTGTTCTGAATTGTTGACCCAAAGTACTTAAAATTCTCCACCTTCTGTATCTCTTCTCACTGTAACCTCACTCTTCCACTTGGGTCCCTCTCATTCACACATATACTCCGTCTTGCTGTGGCTAATCTTCATTCCTCTCCTTTCCAGGGCAAACCTCCACTCTTCTAGCATCTCCTCCACGTGTTCCCTACTCTCAGTGCAAATCACAATGTCATCTGCAAACATCATAGTCCAGGGGTGGGCAAACTACGGCCAGCCAAGTGTGTGAATACGGCCTGCCCGTTCTTTCCAAAGTATTTCATTTAAACTCAACATACAACCTGGCATCATGGCTTGAGCCAACCTTTTCATGGTTGAAGTAGCTGACTTATCAATTTTCGTTATTTGATCCTGAAAAAAGGGACACAAGCACATAATAATAATCATAATAATAATAATAACAATTAGAATAATAATTATCATTATTATTATTAACCAAACAATAATAATAATAATAATAATAATATTATTATTATTGATTCATTCATTTTCTACCGCTTTTCCTCACGAGGGTCGCGGGGGTGCTGGAGCCTATCCCAGCTGTCTTTGGGCGTAAGGCAGGGTACACCCTGGACTGGTCGCCAGCCAATCACAGGGCACATATAGACAAACAACCATTCACACTCACATTCATACCTATGGACAATTTGGAGTCACCAATTAACCTAGCATGTTTTTGGAATGTGGGAGGAAACCGGAGTACCCGGAGAAAACCCACGCATGCACGGGGAGAACATGCAAACTCCACACAGAGATGGCCGAGGGTGGGAATTGAACCCTGGTCTCCTAGCTGTGAGGTCTGTGCGCTAACCACTAGACCGCTGTGCCGCCCTAATAATAATAATATTATTATTATTATTATTAAAATTTAAATTATAAGGCACTTTACATCAAATAAATGATCTCAAATTATATATATATATCCCCCCCCCCCCGTCAATTTTCTTAAATCAATGCGGCCCCCAAGTCCAAAAGTTTGCCTACCCCTGTCATAGTCCATGGAGATTCTAGTCTAACCTCATCTGTCAGTCTGTCCATCACCATAGCAAACAAGAAGGGGCTCAGAGCTGATCCCTGATGCAGTCAGTCCCACCTCCACCTGGAACTCTTCCCCAACAATTATTCCGAATGCTCCATGTGGAAGTTGTAAATTTTTGGCTTCTTACTTTGTTTTTCCTCCCTCTCTATTTGGAACACATAGAGTTTAGAATAAATAAATTGGAGGCTAACTTGTTAGCTCGGTAGCTTGCTATGCGTCGTGGTGCTGTAGCCTGTGCATTAGCAATGTGGTGTAAACAAAGACTATCTAAAGGCGACTGGAGGGGTGTTGTAATGAAGTTCCAAAGTGTATGTAGAAGGTAGTGAGGAGGTTTTATGTGCGTCTGCAGGTGGATGAGGAGCAGTTCAACAAGATCTTGGGTTACATCAGCAGCGGGAAAAGAGAAGGCGCCAAACTGATGTGCGGGGGTGGTGCGGCTGCGGACAGAGGATACTTCATCCAACCTACCGTCTTTGGAGATGTCCAGGATGACATGACCATCGCCAGGGAGGAGGTACGTACACGTGTAGATAGAACATCAGTGCAGCCATCCCACCGTCACCGTCTGAGGTGCATCGGCCAATGAAGTCAAATCAGCCAATTCAGAACGTGGAAGGAAAGATTTTCTTCTAAACGCATGTCCAACTATCTTCTGGCAAACGGCTACATAGATACCAGTTGTCAGAAGGCAGGTGTTCCTGGTTTTCCAGGCTGTGAGGAACACTCAGCTATGATCTGGGACCAGATCCAGATAGCAAAGCGGAACAAATCAGATCAAGTCTGGCTGAACCTCGCAAGTGCATATGGGTCTGTTCCCCCACCAGTTCATCCACTTTGTTCTTGATATCTTCCATGCCCCATAAAACCAGCAAAGTCCCGACTTTCCATCAGTAAAGGGGTACGAAGCAACAACATCTTCTCAGTTGACGGCGAGAAGATCCCACTCCTGGCAGTCCAATCGGTTTGGAGTCTTTGAAGGCTTTACACAGCGGATCTCTCCGATTGATGGGTGCCTCAATTGGTTCCCGGCTCCTGGATGGCCTAAGTGACCAGAGCCTCCTGCCTGGGAAGCTCAAGGTTTGGTGTTACCAGTTCACTTTGTACCAGTGCCTGATGTGGCCCCTTCAGCCTTGACACCATCCACAGCTGAGAAGCTAGACGCCTTCTTTGATGCCTTTCCACCACTGAAGTCTATAAGCTTGGGCTACAGACAGAAGAAGGTGAGACTCATTTTCGAGCTCAGAGATCCACCCGATCCGTCTATCCAAAACATCAAGGACCAAGTCCACATTGAGCGAAATTGAGATGCCACACAGCCTGTCGACCAGGCTATTACACGCCTGAAACATCAAGAAGTCGTCGGGCTGCAACAGCAAGGCAGGACCGGCCTTCGATGGGGAACAGCACCCAAGATGTGGTCCAAGGAGAGGAAAGATCTAGTCATCTCCGAAGTTGTCGAGATTGAGGAGCGTTACAAAATCAGTGTCATCATCCAGCAGCAGCAAGGGAATTGGACGACATGGGAGGAAACAGAACCATGACGTGGGTCGATACGCAGAGGATTTCGCAAGCAAGGCAGAGCTTCGTAATCAGGGCCACGTGACGCTCTTCCCAGTCCCAAGAATCTGCATACCTGGTACGGCACAGAAGAGCTTTTCCACCTCTGCAGTGCCGGAAGTCCGAGCCTGCGGCACATCCTATCGGGGCGCAAGGCGGCACCGACGCAGGACCGGTACAGGTGGCACCATGACAGAGTGCAGAAGTATGTGAAGCTAGCTGAGTTCTTAGAAACACGCAGGACCAGAAATTCATGGCATGACTGCTGTAGAAAGCGGTCACTACCGAAAGTAAAGCATATTTTATGAATGGTAACACGACTTACCGTCCTTTGATGTTAGGATAATTCGTATATAATATTAAAACAAACAAACAATGGCGCGAGTTGTGAAAATATTTCGGAATTTGCGAAATGATTGAAAGAAGTCTGCATCCTATCTTATGGAGGCCACTGGCTTTATGGTAAACACTGACAATATTCTGAGGAGAGAGGCCTGTCTAGAGGCCAGGGAATTTGGACGTCAGCTTATTGCGCCGCACGAGCGCCTAAAGAAAGCTACTGTGATCCTGAACCCAGCAGCTTGTAATGGGAAAGCCAACGGTTTATTTGAAAAGAATGCTGCCCCTATTTTGCGTCTGGCTGGCTTTGAGGTTACAGTGGTGAAGACCGATTATGAAGGTCAAATGGTCAGTTTTTTATCAGGAAAAACTGATGGATCTCGTAGAGCACACAGATATGTTGATTGTCGCTGGAGGGGACGGCACTTTGCAGGAAGTGGTCACAGGTTTACTGCGACAATCTGACCAGGACACATTCGGTCACACGCCGATTGGATTCATCCCGCTGGGCTCCCAAAATTCCCTGAGTGTCGGCCTTCACATCCTCAGTGACAACAAGGTCAAGGACATTACGTCAGCGACACTGTCCATCCTGAATGGAGAAACCGTGCCTCTGGATGTCCTGCAAATCAAAGGGGAGACAGACAAGCCGGTCTTTGCGCTGATGGAACTGCGATGGGGTGCTTTTCGAGACGTGTCCGCAACTATTAGCAAATATTGGTACCTTGGACCACTGAAGACAAATGCTGCTCATTGGTTTCAAACCCTCCGGGAGTGGCCTTTACTGCGTGAAGTCACAGTGAACTACTTGGCGCCCACCCTGCGGCCCCCTGACCTGTCCCCTCATAAAGCCCCCCAGACCCAATCTGCTCCATCGCATTATCCGCCGGCTGAAAAACTACTGGAACCCCCCCTCGAAGAGGCACCAAAAGCGGAGGAACCGGAGCAGTGGAAGGAAGAGAAGCTGTCCTCCGTCGAGCTGTTTATTCAAACGCACAACAAAAACCCTGTGGAGCGTCGAATCGACGATTCCATGATGATCTGCACAGAGCCCGACCACATGACCGTGGGAAAATTCATCACCGCGGGAAAGCAAAAACATCAGGACCCAACAGCGCTGACGGAAAACGCCACTCAACGAGAGGCCAGCGCTTGCCGGCTCCGGCTGCCTGAGGGCCCCGGCGGCTTCTACAGCATCGACAATGAGGACTACGAAGCCATGCCGGTGGAGATAAGACTGTTGCCACGGAAACTGCATTTTTGTCATGAGCGCAGAGCACGCTTATAATATTATAAGCGGGCAAGCACACCTTGGGTGTGACGGCTTTGTGCTCATACGTACAGTCGAGCGTCCTCACACAGTATAGCCAGTATACTAGTATACTGGTATACTGGTATACTGGTATACTGGTATACTGGTATACTGCACTGTATGTACTGTATCATCCTTTCTCATGCTCATTACAACGTGAGATGCATTCAGGGACGTTCCCAACATCACAAAAACGGCTTAATAATGCATCTTTCTGATTATGTAAATTAAAAAAAAACATGAACTGGATAGTCTTACCACGTTTGGTGACGCTTAAGGAGGTCAATAAGTTCATTTAGCTTGATTGACACATTGACTTCATGTGGAGCTGCTGTCATTGATCATCCTGTCATTTACCTTTCATCAATTACAGTCAAAATTGGCATATTTCAAACATAGTCGCTCATGGGGATTAATCATGATTAATGAGTTAAACTGTGATTAATCTGATTAAAATGTTATTTACATTATTTTAGATGCCCGATTAAGGAAGTTGGGCGTCCCTGGGACCCGAACCGTTAGCGGACCCGAGTCACATAGTTTTTGGCTCTAGCTCTGGAGGATAGAGCCGTCTGAGGCGTGTCAGGCAGCGATGCCCATAACAGGAACACACACCTGTGCTTGTATCTAGATATGCTACACAAAAATATATACAGTATATTAGGGTGCATCAAAAAACACAATTATTGAATTTTGATATGTCTGGGTACTAAAAGTGTTCCAATATATGTAGAAACAACACATACAAAATATTTTTCCAATACATGATTATTTAGGGGTGCCACCATACATCTGTTTTTGTGGAATAAAGTGGTGAACAGTTCAATGGTCGCCATGGAGATTTGAGGTCAGCAAAGAATGCAGCTCAAGAACTCTCAGGTGATTTTTGTTTTTGTTGGTATTTATACTCCTATTACATATTACTAGCAAATTTGTGGTTTTGTTTTTGTAATTTGAATGATTTGTAGTCATATTTATAGGTATTTAGTGCTCATTGCTTCTACTGTAGCTAACATTAGCTAGTTACAGTTTGCTAATGACAGTTAGCTAATAGCCGAGCAAGCATAACATCAACAACAGTAATATAGAGTAGACAGTATTACTGATACTTCATATTTATTGAGAGTGGTACTGTAGTCTTACATAATCTGATATACACTTGTCCATTTATTATTTTAGTCACTGTTTAGTGCTCATTGCCTCCACTGTAGCTAACATTAGCTCGCCACAGTTTGCTAATGGCAGTTAGCTAATAGCCGAGCAAGCATAACATCAATAACAGTAATATAGAGTAGACAGTATTACTGATACTTCATATTTATTGAGAGTGGTACTGTAGTCCTACATAATCTGATAATCTGATATAGTTCATAGTACTCAACATTTCCAGGTCAAGGTTTTGGCAATTAGACTAGAAATTGCACATTTTCCAAAATTTTACAAAAGTTTATGTGTGAGGTGGCACCCCTAAATCTCAATGGATTTCCTCAAAACTTTGCAAAAGACATTTTTACTAAAAAATGTAAAAAGTACTAAAAGTGTTCCAATATATGTAGAAACAACACATACCAAATATTTTTCCAATACATGATTATTTAGGGGTGCCACCATACATCTGTTTTTGTGGAATAAAGTGGTGAACAGTTAAATGGTCGCCATGGAGATTTGAGGTCAGCAAAGAATGCAGCTCAAGAACTCTCAGGTGATTTTTGTTTTTGTAGGTATTTATACTCCTATTACATATTACTACCAAATTTGTGGTTTTGTTTTTGTAATTTGACTGATTTGTAGTCATATTTATAGGTATTTAGTGCTCATAGCCTCTACTGTAGCTAACATTAGCTAGCTACGGTTTGCTAATGACAGTTAGCTAATAGCTGAGCAAGCATAACATCAATAACAGTAATATAGAGTAGACAGTATTACTGATACTTCATATTTACTGAGAGTGGTACTGTAGTCCTACATAATCTGATATACACTTGTCCATTTATTATTTTAGTCACTGTTTAGTGCTCATAGCCTCTACTGTAGCTAACATTAGCTAGCTACAGTTTGCTAATGACAGTTAGCTAATAGCTGAGCAAGCATAACATCAATAACAGTAATATAGAGTAGACAGTATTACTGATACTTCATATTTATTGAGAGTGGTACTGTAGTCCTACATAATCTGATATACACTTGTCCATTTATTATTTTAGTCACTGTTTAGTGCCCATTGCCTCTACTGTAGCTAACATTAGCTAGTTACAGCTTGCTAATGACAGTTAGCTTAGAGTAGACAGTATTACTGATGCCTCATATTTATTGAGAGTGGTACTGTAGTCCTACATAATCTGATATACACTTGTCCATTTATTATTTTAGTCACTGTTTAGTGCCCATTGCCTCTACTGTAGCTAACATTAGCTAGCTACAGTTTGCTAATGACAGTTAGCTAATAGCTGAGCAAGCATAACATCAATAACAGTAATATAGAGTAGACAGTATTACTGATACTTCATATTTATTGAGAGTGGTACTGTAGTCCTACATAATCTGATAATCTGATATAGTTCATAGTACTCAACATTTCCAGGTCAAGGTTTTGGCAATTAGACTAGAAATTGCACATTTTCCGAAATTTTACAAAAGTTTATGTGTGAGGTGGCACCCCTAAATCTCAATGGATTTCCTCAAAACTTTGCAAAAAAACATTTTTATGTTCATTAGAAAAAAATGGAATGCCAGCCAAACTGATATTATAAATTTAAAATTTCCCATTCAAATCTGATGCACCCTAATGTACGTATAGTACATACACAGTATTTCATCTCATCTTGTTCCTACAACTCAACACGCATATTATTACTAGCAACTTCACTCTTTCCCCCATGTTTGTGTTTTTTATTTATTTATTTCAATTTTATTCTCAAAATCATCTTTGCCAATGTTCTTCTGGTAAAATTAGGACCTATTAATCCATTATCCCATAATATTCCCATATAATAACTTTTTTTCCACAATCTTTATTTTATTGGTTTGTTTCTCCTAATATTACCATTTTGAAAAATAAAATACTAAAATGACATTAAAATAATTACATTTTTCCTCCTATTATTTGCTATTATTATTTTTTTTAATATCAGTTCTTCTTTAATATTTCAGCCAAAATAGTATTATTTTTCCTTATAATTTTATGGCTTTATTGTTATAAAATTGAATATTTTTTCTCCTTTAAATATGATTTTTTAAGCAATATTTTGACATATTCTTGTCAACTTCCAGCAGTTTTTTCATGTTCAACAACCCCCCCCCCCCCTCCCCCGATTATTCCAAGCTGTACACTGACTACTTTAGTGAAGAGACATGGTGCCATGTCTGGGAGTGTGAAGTAGCATGTACTGCATACACATGGTACACTAAAGTTGTACCGTACATTCAGCCTTTCCAGTACGATGTCTTGTGGTGTTTTGTAGATCTTTGGTCCAGTCATGCAGATCCTGAAGTTCAAGACGCTGGAGGAGGTGGTGGAGCGAGCCAACAATTCGAAATACGGCCTGGCAGCTGGCGTGTTTACAAAAGACATCGACAAGGCCAGCTACATTTCCAACGGACTCCGTGTTGGCACAGTCTGGTAGGACACGAACTCCACCGGGGTTTCAGCCAACTATAAACAGGAAGTGCTTGAAGAATAGGCACAGTTTTGTGTGGTGTGCATCACAGTGGAAGGTGAAAACCTGATCATGCTGCCCAAGGGCAAGCGTGTGATGATGCAACTGTGCTGGTCCAAGCACGGATCTCTGGGGATCGCCGTGGCTAACGTCTAAAAAAACAAACAAAAAAAACAACCACACGCCAAAAAAGCCCTTATTATGAATATTCTCATGTTTGCGGCCAGTGAATGAACGCTGTGGTATTTGTTCCCTGCAGGATCAATTGCTACGATGTGTTTGGGGCCCAGGCCCCGTTCGGAGGATACAAGGCTTCAGGGAACGGCAGAGAGATGGGAGAGTACGGCCTGGACAACTACACCGAAGTCAAAACGGTAACTGCTACCTAAATAGAACCCCTTTCCATCACCCAAGGTCATTCTTTACACCCCCCCCCCCCCCCCCCCCCCCTCCGGCCTGCGTGACATTGTGACAGAAGGAACGAAAGGATGCCACTTATATTCTAAAATATATAATTTTTATTATATTATTATATAATATATATATTATTATTATTATTTTTTTTTAATATTATTATATTTCTAAAAATGCTAAGAAGTTATACGTATATATGTAAAAAAAAAAACTACATCTCAGCTTGGTCACATTCATTCATTCATTTTCTACCGCTTTTCCTCACGAGGGTCGCGGGGGTGCTGGAGCCTATCCCAGCTGTCTTTGGGCGAGAGGCGGGGTACACCCTGGACTGGTCGCCAGCCAATCACAGGGCACATATAGACAAACAACCATTCACACTCACATTCATACCTATGGACAATTTGGAGTCGCTAATTAACCTAGCATGTTTTTGGAATGTGGGAGGAAACCGGAGTACCCGGAGAAAACCCACGCATGCACGGGGAGAACATGCAAACTCCACACAGAGAAGGCCAAGGGTGGAATTGAACCCTGGTCTCCTAGCTGTGAGGTCTGTGCGCTAACCACTCGACCGCCGTGCCACCCAGCTTGGTCACATCAAATGATTCATATCAACTTCACTCTTTGCTCTCTTTTCCTCATCTTATTTACACTTTATTCTTGTTAAAACTGCAACTTTTTCTCTGTTGAAATCACATTTTTCTCTTATTTTCACTTTCTTCTTGGAAAATGTTGTTTTTATTTCCAGCCATTGTTCTTATAATTGAGACTTTATTGCCAAAATATTTACCTTATTCCATCATATGGTAATGGTAATGGTTTAATTTCATTTGAACATGCATCAGATTACAATTGAGTGCATCACATAATCAGTTCACAGTTCCACATGTCCGAAAGGAGTAGGAAGAAGCAAAGCTTATTAAATCCTACCCCTCCATCTGGTACTTGCCGCCTACAGAGAACATACTAACTCCTTATTTCTAAAATCACAAATACTTCAACTTGCTGATATAGTTCATCTTTAAACAGCTAAAATAATGCATAAGGCTAAAAACAACCAATTAGCTAAAAATTCCAATCCAATCCAATCCAATACTTCTCTACAAGAGAGGAAGAAGCATATTAAATCCTACCCCTCCATCTGGTACTTTTACAATCACTAACTGTTACATTTGTTCACTTCCTGCTTTCCAAAATACATTGCTTTTTAAATAATGCACCTCGTACCGAAGTACATGTGACATGACATGAATTTCCCTCGTATTCTCCTTAAAATACTGTTTCTCTTTGCGTTTCACCTTTCTTCTCCCAATATTTTGACTTTATTCTTGTCAAATTTCTGCTGTATTCTCAATTTCTTTTGTTGTTTTCTTTTTTCTTTTCTTGTAAAATGATCATTTTGGAATGTTCCACAGGGCAATAAAAAAGGCCTGCAGTTTGGATGCGCCTGTGTTGACATAAGAAAAGGCAGATGTGTGTGTGTGTGTGTGTGTGTGTGTGAGATGGAGTAAATGACCTAAATTTACTTTGTGTGTGTTGCCAGGTGACTATGAGAGTACCCCAGAAGAATTCTTAAAGGTGAAGCAGCAGCAGAGTTTGATTGATGGACGCGTTGGCAATCATCCATCAATGTTTGTTGAGGGTTAGTGTTGTGCCTTTTTTTGGATAAAACCTTTTTTTGCACACACAGTTCATACACTTTTTTACCAAGTGTTATATTGTGTGCAAATGACACATTTTATAATCATAACACATCCTTCAGTTGCCATTAATAAAAAAAAGCATAAAAAACAGTATGATATTTGAGCTGTTTGTGTCCATTTGACCCCCCCACCCACCCACCCACACACACACACACACACACACACACAAAAGCCTGGGAAAGAACAGAAAGCCAAAGTCCAGAGTGAGAATGCAGTCTGATCCACTCACACAAGAATTCCTCGGCATTGCTTTGCCTTTTTTACATTTTATAGCCCAACTCAGCCAAAATGGTTTCATGGCCACAGAGGCACAGGGAGGTTTTTCAGGCAAAGATAATAATGGTTGGGGAAAAAAGGGAAGGATTTAGTGTGTGTGAACTAAAAGAACAAATACAAAGAATGACGTGAGAAAATGTACACAACATCCTACCAAATATACTGTAATATATACCATAATACAAGTGATCCGTACCACATCCGTAATATGAAATACCGTGTACAAGTACAATATAGGATATCATGCATTGAATGTGTGTGTATATATATATATACTGTATATATATCTCCTGAGTATGTATATAGTACACCTCGATGCTTTCAAAGGGTCTCTTCAGCCCTCTAGCGGTGAAGTAGGTCATTACAATAGCAAATACCTTCCATCCTAGTCTGGAAACATGATTTAAAATTGTAGATTATACACTTCAACATACATATCTTTTTATATGTTTAATTTAAAAAAGGATATTAAGAAGGTGGTAAAAAGACTTTGTATATATTGTTTCTTAATAAAAAAAATTGTAAAATTAAATTACATTTTGTCTTTATATTATATATAATATATATATATTTATATTAATGTATATATATATATGTGTGTGCGCGTATATGTGTATATATATATATATGATTTAAAATTGTAGATTACACACTTCAACATACATATCTTCTCATGTTTTTTTTTATTTAAAAAAAGGATATTAAGAAGATAGTGAAAAGGTTTTCTATATATTTCTTAATAAAAAATTATTGTAAAATTAAATGACATTTTGTCTTTATATTATATATAATATATATATATTTATATTAATGTGTATATATGTGTGTGTGCGTATATGTATGTATATATATATATATCTCCTTAGTATGTATGTATATAATACACCTCGATGCTTTCAAAGGGTCTCTTCAGCCCTCTAGCGGTGAAGTAGGTCATTACAATAGCAAATACCTTCCATCCTAGTCTGGACACATGATTTAAAATTGTAGATTACACACTTCAACATTCATATCTTCTCATGTTTTTTTATTTAAAAAAAGGATATTAAGAAGATAGTGAAAAGGTTTTCTATATATTTCTTAATAAAAAAATATTGTAAAATTAAATTACATTTTGTCTTTAAATGTTTTCATTCTTGTAAAATTGGTGAGTGGTGAGAGCAAGTAAGCAAGGCACTGTGTCGGCTAATGATAGTCGATTTATTGAAGGGGAGAGATTCACTAGAGAATATAAGACGTGAATGGAAAAACTGTCAGGATTCACACTTTTCTCTGACAGCTTCCATCCTGGTGAGACACTTCTTACACACGGTAAAGTTCTTACCCGGCTTGGTCCCATTCTCAAGTTGTAAAGCGAAAAAGGACAAGGCCGGCTCTTGGAGAAACTGTTTAGCATTGTTGATGATGCCCTGGATAGATCTGGATTCTTCTGCTGCTTTTTCCATGGACTTTTTCAGCGAGGCCAGCTTTTCTCTCAGGCGACGTGTTCTCTGACGTTCTTTCCGCAAAAGCTCGCTCTGCTTCTCGGCCGAGAGTGGCTCCACGGGTTCGGGCGATGGCGATGGCGATGGCGATGGCGACCGTGACGGGGTGCTGCATGTGGGAGAACTAACAGGCGGGCTGTCTGTCTCCGGCTTACTGTATGTGTGTTCATCCAGGACAGGGGACGTACCTGCCGTGACTGGAAGGAAAGAAAGAAAGATCGAACATCAACTCTTGACATCAGAGGCGGGAACCGTTGGACCTACGAGACTGGGTGAGTATTCCGTCTGGAGCTGCGTTTCAACTCCCGTTGTACACAATTGTTTCCCCAAATTAAGCATTTTCAAGCATAAAAATGGCCTTTAAGACCAGCATTCAACTAGTGAATATAGAATTAGGGTGGCATGGCGGTCCAGTGGTTAGCGCGCAGACCTCACAGCTAGGAGACCAGGGTTCAATTCCACCCTCGGCCATCTCTGTGTGGAGTTTGCATGTTCTCCCCGCGCATGCGTGGGTTTTCTCCGGGTACTCCGGTTTCCTCCCACATTCCAAAAACATGCTAGGTTAATTAGCGACTCCAAATTGTCCATAGGTATGAATGTGAGTGTGAATGGTTGTTTGTCTGTATGTGCCCTGTGATTGGCTGGCCACCAGTCCAGGGTGTACCCCGCCTCTCGCCTGAAGTCAGCTGGGATAGGCTCCAGCACCCTCGCGACCCTCGTGAGGATAAGTGGTAGAAAATGAATGAATGAATATGAGTGTAAAGGTGACTATAGGGGTGTTATTTCCATGTCTAGAGGGCTCCAGTGTTATAAAAGTGTATTTTGAGGGTTGTTAACAGGTTTTCTATGACCTAACTACAAAAATACCAAATTTATGATAAAAGACTCGTACTAAGGACTCATACTGTGCGGAAATTACTCATCAAGGTCTGGTCTGGTCATTTAGAATGTCGTAAACAGATTTTCCATGTCTTCCTTAACCTTATATTGGGAAATAGGAGTGTAAAGTTGACTATAGGGGTGTTATTTCTTGTCTAGATGTCTCTAATAATGTCAAAAACATATTTTAGAAAATAGTAAACAGGTTTTCTATCCCTTATTTACTCTTTTATGTCTACTGTATTGAGTAATAGAAGTGTAAAGCTGACTATAGGGGTGTTATTTCTTGTCTACATGTCTCTAATAATGTCAAAAACATATTTTAGAAGGTCGTAAACAGGTTTTCTATCCCTTATTTACTCTTTTATGTCTACTGTATTGAGTAATAGGAGTGTAAAGCTGACTATAGGGGTGTTATTTCTTGCCTAGATGTCTCTAATAATGTCCAAAACATATTTTAGAAGGTCGTAAACAGGTTTTCTATCCCTTATTTACTCTTTTATGTCTACTGTATTGAGTAATAGGAGTGTAAAGCTGACTATAGGGGTGTTATTTCTTGCCTAGATGTCTCTAATAATGTCAAAAACATATTTTAGAAGGTCGTAAACAGGTTTTCTATCCCTTATTTACTCTTTTATGTCTACTGTATTGAGTAATAGGAGTGTAAAGCTGACTATAGGGGTGTTATTTCTTGCCTAGATGTCTCTAATAATGTCAAAAACATATTTTAGAAGGTCGTAAACAGGTTTTCTATCCCTTATTTACTCTTTTATGTCTACTGTATCGAGTAATAGGAGTGTAAAGCTGACTATAGGGGTGTTATTTCTTGTCTAGATGTCTATGAGACCTGCACAGCAAATTTCTAGAGTTGAAAAATCTTGAGTTAAAGTAAAAAAGAGTGAAAGAGTTGAATTTTTGGAGTTGTTTTTTTAACCCTGACTACCACATGTGTTAAGGACTACTACCAGGCAGTGTCATTTTTTGGAGTTGATTTCATGGGTGTTCAGGGACCTGCACTGACACACCCGCGGAGTTGGTGAGTAACTGTTTTTTTTGTATTACCCGCGTTACTTAGCATTAGCTAATCACCTTTCTGTTCATTATTTCATCATTCACCGTTCCTGAAAATGTTTATTGTTCTTCAGTCTGTGTCTGCTTGTCGAAAACGGTAAGGAAAGAAACAATTCCAAGTAGCGCCAACACGGTTATGCGAAAAAGCTTTCTTTTTATAAGTCAGGGTTAGATAGGCTTTATCATACAATGTTTTTTTTTATATTTCTGTCGTAAAAAATGTGTTTAACTGTGAAACAGCGGAGACAGGGGGCGGCACGGCAGACCAGGGTTCAATTCCACCCTCGGCCATCTCTGTGTGGAGTTTGCATGTTCTCCCCGTGGATGCGTGGGTTTTCTCCGGGTACTCCGGTTTCCTCCCACATTCCAAAAACATGCTAGGTTAATTGGTGACTCCAAATTGTCCATAGGTATGAATGTGAGTGTGAATGGTTGTTTGTCTATATGTGCCCTGTGATTGGCTGGCCACCAGTCCAGGGTGTACCAAAGACATCTATGTGCGTTTACACAGTAAGAAACTTTCCCAAATGGCCAAAAGGTGTACACCGACCCTTCTGCTGCTTTGCTGCTGCGTCCGTGCTGGAGTCGCCAGCAGCCTGCTTCCTCTTCCTGGGACCACGTCGTGTTGATTCGGACTTGGGAGGATCGGGAAACTGAAAGACGTTCGGAACGGCGTTCCAGTTCAGCCTGTTCTTCACTTGCCGGTTGGAGAACTGGTCCTCGGTGAAGTGTTCTGCGCACAAGTGGCAGTTAGTGGAGATGTAGCATGTGGTCCGACTCAGCAGGTCTGTTCTTCTGGCGCTTACAACCCATTGCCGACATCTGACAGTGTTTTAAACATGAAGAAAATGGAAACAAATATTTAACTGAATCTGGATTTGCACATTCGACGCAGAAAACAAATGTTTTACTCCCAAAAAGCTTAAAAATGCACTAACATTTCAGACATGGCATCAAAGCTATCACCAATTGACTATTAGGAACACACATGGCATCATTAATTACCTGTACAGTAATCTTGTTATAATTGACTCGCGGTATTTACACAAAGCTACATTTACTTCCATAATACCATTAATCATCATTACTCACACAACAAAGATAGACTATATGGAACTACACTTTGAGTACATGCACACTTGGCGTCTTGACCACTATCTCGTTTGTTTATAACTACCAGTGTCATCAGTCTACAGCGCATTTATGACACATACCTGTCTTTGTTTCTGGGAAACTTGAAAAATGACAAATCTGGTCTTTTCAATCTTCGATTTCTACAATTTATTGCCGAACAATGTGCCGAGCACATCTTCGAAGTGAAGTGTACAGGGGTGCTGCCTACCAAAATGGCGGCGAAGCTCGCGCTCCCCAACTGTCGTCATCGTAGCGGAAAGGGAGGGACTAAGACCGCTTAGGATGGCAGATATAAAAAACCTGATATAAAAAAACTCAGCAAAACAAAAAACACAATAATAAAATAAAAATGAAAATGAATAAACTATTGCGGTGTCATTTCCGGTTAGTACGCGACCACTGCATTGGACAGTGCTGAAACATTCACGAAGGTGACTACTCCAGTCCAGCAGATGGCAGTAATGTAAATTCATCGTACAGAAGGCGGACATTTTGCCACGGCAAACTGGAAGCTAATGGCCAAAAGCCTGTAAATGGCTCGATTTTTCCGTAATTGATAGTTTTCCCTCGACCCTCCAATAGTATTGAAATATTGTACTTTTAGAAGACGAAAATACCAATGAGTTGTATAGTTCTAGCGCCATGCTAACTGTACGATTGCAAGGACGACTGCTACCTATTTAGCTAATGCTAACGGTACTGTTTTTAAAGCCTCGCTTTAAACTACATGAATTGATTGCTATGGTGACAATAGTGCTACTCCGATAAACACCAATCGTAGTGTCCTAATGTCATAAAAAGGAAATTGGATGCATTCCCATTTGTAGCAGTGCTGTAAAATTTTGAAATTTGGAAAATCAAGTCTATGATTAATTCTCTCTGATAAATCATGACTTGAATTTTAATTCCATACCTCATTCACATCTCTACCCCAAATATTAAAGACGTTAGATCAGTACAGCAGCCAGTGTTGCCAACTTTACAGTAAGGAAAATAACTATTGGGTGTCGAGAAGACTCCAGGTGATGTCATCATCTAATTTGCATATCACTTGCAAATGATGTATGCTGTAGGAAAAAACATAACCCCTAGGAGAGGCAAAAAAGTCAATAAAATAATTTAATTAACTTTAGAATTGTTAATTAATAGTTTATTCATTTAAAATTGGCCATAATTTCCTAAAAATAAAATTAATAAAATAAATAAAATTTTAATATATTATCTCAGCCAGAGCCTATCAAAGTTCTCCCATCAGTCAGCTGATCAAGTCAGCTGGGATCATGAGAAACATAGTAATATAGTAGGCTTATTAATTATTTTGTGAGCTAATCCTTTATTTTTCTAATAAGTAGTAGAACTAGACCAACAATAAGATGTAAACACGCCTCCGCTTTTATCTAGGCCAGGGGTCTCAAACTCAATTTACCTGGGGGCCGCTGGAGCTAGGGTCTGGGCAAGGCTGGGCTGCATCAGGTTTTCAAAAAAAAAAACTGCATTTATTAAAAACAGAAAAATGAATAAACTTTGCTTTGGTTCCGATTTTCTACAAGAAAAGCTCTGATAAAACATTCCACTGTTCTCAAATATCTTAATTTTTATTTTTCTGCACAAAATAAGATGAAAAATAAATAAACAAATCAAGAATAAAGAAAATCAATCAATCAGTAATAAATAAATATAATAATAATAATAATAATAAAACGGCAAATAATAAAAACTTAAGAAACCACATATAGTTGGTGGGTAGACAAATGATTTTTTTCAGATTAAAATGAACAAAGCATTATTAGAGCCCTGTAGACATGACAAAACACGACTATAGTCACATTTATACTCTTTTTATTTACAACATATTGCGCAACTGCAGGGTCTTGAGACACATGCTAACTCGCAAACTAGAGAGCTAGCGACCTAAACGGTAGCCTTGAAGTTATTTCCTTTAAACTTAAATAGCCAAAAACTTACCACTTCCACACGGATAGGGAGGATAACTATTAACAGTTATTTAACCTTTAACATGAACATGAATCAAACGTAATAATTTTTTCTGGGTACATGATACCATACAGCATCCGAATCAAACTTACCTAAATGGTAGCCTTCAAGTTATTTCCTTTAAACTTAAATAGCCAAAAACTTACCACTTCCACACGGATAGGGAGGATAACTATTAACAGTTATTTAACCTTTAACTTGAACATTAATCAAACGTAATATTTTTTTCTGGGTACATGATACCAAGCAGGGGTGCTCACACTTTTTCAGCATGCGAGCTACTTTTAAAATGACCGAGTCAAAATGATCTACCCACTACAAAAATGCAAAACATCTATTTATTTTCAAATGTATTGAGGATTATTTGTACGTACAATGTATGTTGATGTACCTTATATAACCAAATGAGCCAATATTGCAAAACACACATAATTAACTATTAACATTTTTTGTAATTACCTGAGTTTACTTTGATGACTTGCACTGAATTGAACCAGCCAGGGATGCATAGTCCGGACAGTAGCTGCTGATAGCCAGCCTCAAGCACACTTCCAAATGTTCATCAGTCATGGTGGAACGGTATTTGGACTTAATGATCTTCATGTAAGAAAAGGCTGACTCACATAAATAAGTGGAGCCGAATAATGCAGTCAAAGAGATGTTGGGGTACTTTTCCTCCGTGAGTAAGTTCCAGAACTGTCCATGAGCTCTCGACTTCAGCTCAATGTCGGTTTGCAGAGTCAAAATCTCATCTTCCACTCCAGAAGAGTTCATGTGAAACAGTGATGCAATGTTTGATGCGAGTGAATCAACCTCAACATCTTCCTGAAAAGGATACACTGTAACAAATGTTCCTGTTAAATTACAGTACACTACTGGCAGCTAGAGTTGCCAGCTTCAAACTGTTATTCTACAGCAGGGGTGCTCATTAAGTCGATCGCGAGCTACCGGTCGATCGCGGAGGTGGTACTGGTCGATCGCTGGTCGATCGCGGCGTGACATTAAAAAAATATCATCCTAGCATCAATGCCGTCACTTGATTGATATACAGGGCAGCCATTCAGATGACAACTGAATGTTGCCCTTCGGGCGACCAATCAAATCAAACAACGTCTCTAAGTGCAGCAGAACTTACGATGTCAGCCTATCATCCATCCCCGTTACTTGATTGACATACAGGACAACCAGTCAGATGACAACTGAATTTTGACCTTTAGGTCACCGCTCATGCGTAAACAACGATGCAAAGTGCTAAGCTAGTCGGCGAATTGCGTTAGATTTGAAGCCCTCGCTAAAGTTTATGGTCACTAAAATGAGTGAAGGAGCTGGACCAAGTAAAAAGGCAAAAACTGGACCAAGTAAAAAGGCAAAAAACATATGACTTCCATACGGATATGGAATATTATACGGATATTATGATACGGATATTATCCATGACTGATAAACATTTGGAAGTGTGCTTGAGGCTGGCTATCAGCAGCTACTGTCCGGACTATGCATCCCTGGCTGGTTCAATTCAGTGCAAGTCATCAAAGTAAACTCAGGTAATTACAAAAAATGTTAATAGTTAATTATGTGTGTTTTGCAATATTGGCTCATTTGGTTATGTAAGGTACATCAACATACATTGTACGTACAAATAATCCTCAATACATTTGAAAATAAATAGATGTTTTGCATTTTTGTAGTGGGTAGATCATTTTGACTCGGTCATTTTAAAAGTAGCTCGCATGCTGAAAAAGTGTGCTACTGTGATCCACAACAACAGTTAATTACCGTAAAAGTATTACAGTACTGTGCTGTAGAGAATTACAGTATTATACTGTTATTTTATAGTTCCTACATTATTGTTAATTAACAACCTACTACTGTAAAATTACACTAACAATTTTCCTGTTAAATTACAGTACACTACTGGCAGCTAGAGTTGCCAGCTTCAAACTGTTATTCTACAGTGTGCTACTGTGATCTACAACAACTGTTTATTACTGTAAAAGTATTATAGTACTGTGCTCTTTGGTCACCATTATACTGTTTACAGTTCCTATATTATTCTCATTAGTTAACAACGTATTACTATAAAGTTATGTTAAATACTGCAGAATGTGATCTTTACAGGGACCTAAATGTGACCCAGAAATAATAATAATAATAATAATAATATATGAAATAATACATGACAATAGCTACCACGGAAATGGCTCAGACAAGAGATGCCATTACAACATTAGGCATTTATTAAAGTTGAACATTTTCAGTATCCATAAAATCCATACAAAACACTGTTAATTAGTAACACTGTAACTATGCCAAGAGATGGCAAAAAAAAAACTATGTACACGTAACTTCACGTAACTGTTGTGTAACTTCATTACACAACAAACAATAACAACAAAACATACACACACAACAGGTTCTCACCGAGACATGGACTGAGCTATACTTATTAAATAAAGCCCCACTCAAAGTCCATCAAATTTTTTTAGGAGCGTGGCCACATGACAATTGACTGTTGTTGCCTTTTTGTGGACCAGCTTCCCTGTCTTCTTGGACAGCACCTTCCCCTGGCCGGTCTTGCTTCCCCTCTCGGGATTGATACCAATGAGGCGCTGTTGTGGAAAAAATGTCTATCATCCTAAGTAGGATAGAGAATGCCTGAAATAAATACATAGCTCTGGCAGTTTTTATTACCTTTGCAAAACAAAGGGGTCAGACAACACACAGTATGCATGGCGGTCTGTAGGTGTCTCGCCAAGAGTGGTCTCTTGGCGGGAACTTTTATACTCCGTAGCATGCAAATGAATTACATTACAAGAGAAAAGAGACATTCTTGTCACTCCCCCGATGCCACCCTCATGTATGGGGGTTAGTCTACACACCCAATCTTCTGGCACGGTTTGTCACACCCATGCGAGAGAACCTCCTAGACCAGAGGTCGGGAACCTTTTTGGCTAAGAGAGCCATGAAGACCAGATATTTTAAAATGTGTATCTGTGAGAGCCATATACATTTTTTTAAACATTGAATGCAATAAAATGTGTGCATTTTTATGTAAGACCAACAGTTTTAGATATAATGGGCTCTAATTACGTAGACCAGGCACACTACCCCACGCCAAGGGGGTGTGGCCAGCACACTTTTGTGAGCAGCGCAGTGTCCAATAATAAATCAAATACTTGCTGCCATTAATGCAACTTCTGCTGCTGCATGGTTTTGCACCGTACTCCGTATATTTCATTCTTTTGGCCATCTTTGCCAGAAGGCTTGGTTCTGCAGCTTTAGCTAGGTGACTATTTGACTAAAGGAGGAAAGTTTACATTTACATCTTAATGACCGAGGTACACGACCGCATTACCCAGTAATAATCGAGTTTTGGTGTTTGACCTGGAAAATATCATCAGGAAAGATAGATATGGTCGGCCGTATTGCAGTAGAAAATAGATGGACGGATTAAAATGCATAAGAAAGTTGTTGATTTTTAATATTTTTAACAGTGATTTCTGTGATGTTTACTTTAAAATGTTAGCAAAAATACATTTTTATTGTGGTAAGAAATGCTTGAGAGCCAGATACAGTCATCAAAAGAGCCCTACCTGGCTCCCGAGCCATAGGTTCCCTACCTCTGTCCTAGGGTCAACCATTTGGTGGGACCTCTTGATGTCCCCTGTCCCATGAAGGTAGAGCGTTGATCAAAGAATGACCTCCTCCGACACTGCCCCGACACTGTCCCTAACCCCAGGTTACAGATAGCCTCCTGCTGTGCCGCCATCTTTGAAGGGACAGCAGGATGTGCTCGGATGCAAATGTTGAAGCTCTACAAAAGGCCTTAA